>NC_049995.1:7155106-7173559 GCF_000003815.2 Branchiostoma floridae
CAGACTCGTCGTTCCGATCGATTTTCGCCTAATGTGAGGGGGGTATTACACAGTTTCAGGAAGATTCATGTTCTCATCCCCATCCTCTGTTTTCAGGTTATCCTCTTGCTAAAATTTTACTAAGACCACAAAGAGTTGACTATATGGATGACATCTACATCTGCATCAATTTTTGTTTGGTTCCACAAATACTTTGCAACCATACCGTAAACAAAGATTTTTTTTTTTAAAGTTGAAAAGTGAGCAAATACATGCTGAACATTGTTAAAAATGTATTTAAAAAATGGACAAAAAGAGCTAAGTCTTCCAAGGTCAAAAAACAAAAATGTGAAAAAATAAGGAATTCATTGTTAGGTATGCTATATGTTCTGTGTTTTTGGTCATATGTTCAACCTTCCTGACCACTAATATAGAACTGAAGTTCGTAATGGCCAAACTTTTTGTTTTTTATTCATCAGCACGCTCGCATAAGATTTAGGGTTCCCAGAGGATGTTATCCATATAATAAAACCAGTATGGCCTAATGCTTGACAACCACTAAAATGAACCAGTGTGGCCTTATATAAACTTAAAACACTTCTGCTTGTCGTGAGGTAGTCTAGTTTTGAAGAGAACTGAGTCGACGCGAAACTGTGTGTTTAGAAGCGGCATGTAACCGTACACCTGGACAAAATAGTTTATACACTTGTGTCGCTCCTGGAAGTGGGAGTCATCGTGCGAGAGAGCCTGCGGACAACCGGGACAACGAAACGTCCAACGCGACGTTACCTGTATTGAAGAAACAGGTTAGAATGGGTATTATGAGTTGTCTAATGTAAGAAATATAACAAGTACCAAACATCATTGAATAAGACAGCATCAACAAGTGGAACATGAGCATTCTAAAAAAAATCTTGAACAAAAACAAAGAAGAATTTTTTTGCAGATCGTTTGTTTAATTTTTGGGCAGCAAAAAAACCCAGACTTTTTAGAAGTCAAAATGGCAAAAATGTTCACAAATTTTCTAGACACTCTATGTCAAAAATTGTCAAATACAGAATGACATCATTTTGCCCCTTTCAAAGATTTTTATCCTCTTTCAAACTTTCCGATCACCCATCGTCAATGAGAATAAACAAGTTGCTATCCCAATACTACCTTGATGGGAGGTTTCCGTGTGATGTGTGAGACCAGGAAGTTCATAGCGATGTCTTCACAGTTCAGGTACTCGTCAACCTTGTCTCTGATGACCTGGGGCATCACGTACGAGTACAGGTACGCATAATACTGGAGAAGAGGAAAAGAGGGCACATGTAAGTTACGGTTTTAATCAGTGTTCTAGCCAGCCTGAAATTTTTTCCTATCCTCTAGTTCTGGCAGAAAATCCTGTTAATCACCGAAATCTAGACCCTCTAAAATGCTATTTCCTATTTTTTGAGCGGCGGATTTTGCTGACAGAGTTAGTTTAGTTACTTAGCTTAGTTTAATAACACCTTTTTTTGGTGAGAAGATTTTTAGGGGACTCGGCAACATTATTTTGGAAGGGCGAAAGGTCTGTGAAGATCGAATAGTGTTTCTTACCATGTTGAAAGAAATTATTATGGAACAAATTTAAACCTGTAAGTTCCAGCACAAACAGGTTTCATTTACACAACTATTCAAGGGACGGGTGCAACTAATGCTGTTTTCCACGTACACAAATTGCCATGTTGATACATGAAATATATGCAGCTTGTACCTTATGCACAAAACTGGTGTGTTACATTTAAGTCTCGAGGTAGTTTACCAGTTACCAGATACAAACCCACCTTGTGAAAGAACGCTGCCCCAGTGAGGACCATGGACAGTTCACAGGAGTAGTTGGAGTTGTAGAGCCAGGACTGGTGCGAGCCGTCCCACGCGTGGAACCGTCCCGGGAAACCCACCACCCTGTCACGAGCCTCACGCCATACCCTGGGAGAGAGGGGGTGGAATATAGATCCAGTTTTGTTAGAAATATAGTGCGCATACTCCAATGGTTAGCAACCATGCCTCTAGATCTAGACTAAGAGGTTGGGACACGACATGAAGGTTAGACATCCGGGTAATAAGATATGCCAAAAATTTTGTGATTTTGGAAACGGTCAGATGTTTCAGACACCATCTGATATAGTGACATCCAAGAGGTTGGGAGTTTGAATCTCAGCTGCTGTCACTCACCAGACATGTACTGTGTCCTTAGGCCAGAACATTCAGCCATGGTCCACTGTTCATTGTACTTGTTGAATTGAGCTAAGGTACTTTCCCTGGTATAATTAATCTGTAAACACTACTGTATATAATTAGCTAATGGTCATGACCATTGGAAGAGTACAAAGCTCTTTATCTAGCTTATTCTGGTTTGAGATCAATTTTCCTATTTTTTTCCACTTGTCATCACAGACACTATATAAGGTACTTACAAGTTCATTCTCTGTATCAAATAAATTTTACGTCTTACATCTTACCTGAAACCGAAAAGAATCTCGTCGTGTCGCAGATGTGCGTCATCGTCGATTGACAAGATGGCTTCTGTCTCGATCACGTCGTATGGTAGGAAGCGGTTATTCAAACTGTTCTTTTTTGTTCTAATGACCTGAACATGTGAAGGGAAAAATGAGGTAAAATATTAGCAAGAAAGCTTATTTTGGTTGGCAAATGACATTTGGGAAAGAGCTAAACTTTGCCTGGCCAACATTGAAAAAGTTGGGACCTATCAAAATTATCATCTGACTCCATCATACTTGTTCACCTATGTTTTCTGGCATTTTGACCTATAGCTGAAGTCACATGTCACATATCACATGTCACATATCACGTCTAGGAATCTGCAGTAGAGGTCCATGCCATAATCAAGGCTGACAGAGTCAGCCCAAAATTTGGGTAAGTCAGAATCATTTTCAGTGTAGGTCAAGTAAAGTCTAGTTCTTTCATAACGGAAAATCTGTTGAAATGTGTAATTGCTCGCTGTTTCCCTAAGAGAAGGCACAAGCCGAAATACGAAAATGCAAAACTACAAATTACAACAATGACAGTTCAAAATTGTATGAACGATTTCCTTTGCAGTGGAAACAAAAAAGCATCAATGATGAAACCAGCCTGGTCATAATCTAGCCTCTGATATATGCAATACATCTAATACTGTAACATGTCAAAACTTCAAACAAAGCAGAGGTGAATTGAAAGATACGCACAACTATGGGGACTCCAATATCGGGCCATCTCAGGTCCTCGGACGGCAAGTTGGGCGAGTTCCACACCACCAGCACCTTGTTCAGGTACGGCAGTCCGATCAGTCGCTGGAGAGAGTTGATCAAAACCGACTCGCGCTCGTACGTCAGCATAACGATAGTGAACTGTTCTCTGGGTACGTTCCCTCCCAGCGATTCCTGGAACTCTTTCCCGGCGCCGCCCGAGCCTTTGTTGATTGGTCGAAAGCCCAACCCCGATCCCATGAACTTCGCTTCTGATGGTAACACTGGATCGGAGGGGAGGTAGGGGTACAGGTAAAACGGCCCCGGGAAACTATTCCACAAAGTATGTTTGTCTACAACTGAGGTAGTGAAATTACGCAGAAACTTAGGCGAGTCGTACGGCGGCTCTACTGGTCCGAATTCCATCCCCGTTTCCGATATCGGCTCCACCTCTTCGAGAAGTAGAGGGTACGTGTCTTCGTTGTACACCGTCGGCGAGGGTTCCTCGGGAACGGTCTTCGGCGGGATGGATATTCTAGTTCGTACGACGCTTAACACTGTGTTCAAAACGGCTTGCGGTGAGGATAGGTACGTTTCCCACAGAAAGCGGCCTTGACGGCGCATCCGTAGCAAATCGCTGTCGCTCACGGTACGCAAGAAGAAGTGCAGTTCACTGACACGTGCCAGGGGAAAGACGAACGCTGCCTGCTGCCAGTCTATAACCTCACTGAATGGTAACTGTACTTGTTCGCCCAATATAACCGGGACGGCTCCGTATTTAAGGGACTCATAGAGCCGCACTGTTGTCAACACTGAGCTCAATACACTGGACGCTGAAAAACAACAGTAATACGTCATGTTGGAATAAACAATGAACTATTGTAACAGCAGATGTTCTCATTTTTCATTTGTAAATTACATGTTAGTTTTAGTAGGTTTCAGATAAACAATGTATTATCTTGCAAGCCAATCAACTATTCACCAACGTTTGCATACTTCACTCTATATATATCAAAGACAAATAGCAATTCTTGTTGTATCAATTACCATGCTAGGTTTTATTATAGGTACCATTGCTATAGGCTTATGTTTTTAACAAAGCACACCAGTCATCCCTAATGTATTCCATAAGTGTATTGGTTATACAGTAAGTTTACATTCTGCGTCATTATGACTTCTACCAAAATCAGACAAATTCTCTTCCTTACCTGCAACAATGATTATACTGAAGGTTGATTCACGAAGAACCTGTTGTCTCTCCTGTGGCTTTCCACACAACTGCCACTCCCCCCTCAAACCCCGCACACTGTCCCCCCCACAAGTCACTTTCACTAGGAGATTGTCGTCATCGTTATTCTCGATCGCTACCAAGTCCGCAAGAACGTCCATCTCGCCTGCCGCGCCACGTCTATTCGACGACGCATCATTATAAAAAAGTTCGCCTTTTTCTGATACTATAACACCAGCGGAGTCTTTCTCTCCGATAAAACTAAAGAGGTGTTTTCTGTGCGCGGGAACTTGCGGAGGAATGCTATCGAACGCGTCCCTTCCCGCTTCCCACGTGAACACGGGCGGGATGACAATATCGAAACCAGCTCGATACTGCGAGAACACAAACTCGGATTGTACGACCATCGCGCGTCCGGTCTCGATGTTACGGAGCACGTTTTCGGCGCTGTAGTCTCTGGCGATGTTTACGAGAAGGTGGTTTCTGCCGTCCCCTCTCCAGTACGGGAGACTGGTAAGTTTGCGCTCCATGTCCTTAGCGCCCAGTCTGCTCGCGAGAGTACCGACTATAACGACGTACACACAGGCAGTGGCAGGATTGCTGGATAGGTACAGGTTCTGTTCCAGACTGCTCAGAGTCACGTCTTGTATGTAAGAATCCAAGGGAAAGATGCTGTCTTCTGAAAGTAGACAAAACAACATTTGTGTGAGTCTGTCTCAAGACTATTTTTTACTTACAGATACACTCCAGGATTATACAGGCACCAAAGCTTTCAGTTTCTCTTTACTTTTAGTTAAAGTAATTATTTCTCAGCTTTAAATTAACAACTGTATAGTATGTATACTCTGAAACACAGTACTATCAATGCCGGGCCAAAGTTTCATCAATGTGCATGTATTTCCGATATTTGTTAATGAAAGAAATGATACATAAACAGTACATTTTGAAGTATGCTGTTAGAAAGGTCAGCTTGACACATGAAAGCAACTGTAAGATTTTTATAGCACTTTAAACTACCAAACTGCACTGACTTAAGTCCACACAAACAGGGTTGAACAAGTTTTCTAAAATCCACTTGTCCTATCGGGCAAGCACATAAAAAATGTACTTGCCCGAACCAATTTTTCACTTGCCCAAAATTCAAATGTCACTGTTACTAGTATATGCATTTTCACTTCCAGCAATGGAATTCTCTGTAGACAATTGCTTGATGTCATGACTTTAAAAAGTAACAAGTATATCAAAATTGCTCTAAAATCAATGGAAAAATCTTACTTGCCCGATCGGACAAGTGGGGTAGGACATGCACTTGCCCGAACAGCACTTTCACTTGCCCTGGACAATAGGGCTAGTGGACTTGTTTATCCCTGACAAAGATACCAGTACCATAAACTTAAGGTAATAATTGAATACACACAAACATACCACATAAGTGGGAAATTAATTCTTCACCTGTGGGATAAACATATACAGGGAAGCCTGACGTGAGAGAACAGCGCGAGTAGTCGAAGCAGGTGTGCTGCCGACATGACGAGGAGGAGGCGGGAGGCGCGATGAGGACGTTATCGTCCTCTGAGGGCAGGATACGGTGGGGCTGCGCCACGCGCGGTCGGTGGGCCTCCATTGTTTCTTCCTGAGATACACAAATGGGAAATGTTAAAATTTCACGATCTCTGATCTTTTTTTTTTTTCCTAAACAAAAGTAAAATGTCAAAAGAACAATAGATCAGTGCTGCTAACAATGGGCAATATGTGAAGCAATCACTCGAAGAGCACAATGATTAAAGCATAATATCATGTGAAAGAATGGAAAAATGAAGAATGAAGAGAGGGAGGGAGAGATAGAAGGAAGGAAGAAAGAAAGGAAGCAAAAAATGAGGAAGGATGGCAGGAAGGAAAGGAGGAAGGAAGGAAAGGGCAACAAGGTGTAAGGAAGGAAGGAAGAAAGGAAGACAGGAAGGAAGAAAGGAAGGGAAAAAGGGAGAGAAGGGAAAAAGGATCAAAGGAAGAAAGAAAGGAGGAAAGGAAAGAAGGATGGAAGGGCAAAAAGATGTAAAGAAGAAAGGATGAAGGAAGTAGGGATGGAGGGAGGGAAGGAAGGGAGAAAGGAGGAAGGCAGGAAGGAAGAAAGTAGTGAAGGGCAAAAGGAAAAAAGGAAGGAATTAAGGAAGGAAGAAGGGAGGATGCATGGAGAGATGTAAGGAAGGATGGGAGAAATGCAGGAAGGAAGGAAGGAGGGATGGAGGGGGGTAAAGAGGGAAGGAAGGGATTAAATAAGGCAAGAGTATTTCCTACCAGTTCCTTCTGCGTCTGTCTGAGTTGCAGCTTGAGTGCGTTGAGCTCGTTCCGTGCCGTCTCCAGTTCGACCTTGGCCTGCTCGACCTCCCCGTTATAATGACTGATGCTCCCCTGTAGCCGCTGTCGCTTACTCTCCAGCTCCAGAAGTTCATTACTGACTGACGACTGGAAATAACATGTTACAATTACTGTCGCTTACTCTCCAGCTCCAGAAGTTCATTACTGACTGATGACTGGAAATAACATGTTATAATTACTGTCGCTTATTCTCCAGCTCCAGGAGTTCATTACTGACTGATGACTGGAAATAACATGTTATAATTACTGTCGCTTACTCTCCAGCTCCAGAAGTTCATTACTGACTGATGACTGCAAATAACATGTTATAATTACTGTCGCTTACTCTCCAGCTCCAGGAGTTCATTACTGACTGATGACTGGAAATAACATGTTATAATTACTGCCGCTTATTCTCCAGCTCCAGGAGTTCATTACTGACTGATGACTGGAAATAACATGTTATAATTACTGTCGCTTACTCTCCAGCTCCAGGAGTTCATTACTGACTGAGGACTGGAAATAACATGTTACAATTACTGTCGCTTACTCTCCAGCTCCAGAAGTTCATTACTGACTGATGAATGCAAATAACATGTTACAATTACTGCCGCTTACTCTCCAGCTCCAGGAGTTCATTACTGACTGACGACTGCAAATAACATGTTACAATTACTGCCGCTTACTCTCCAGCTCCAGAAGTTCATTACTGACTGATGACTGCAAATAACATGTTACAATTACTGCCGCTTACTCTCCAGCTCCAGGAGTTCATTACTGACTGACGACTGGAAATAACATGTTACAATTACTGTCGCTTACTCTCCAGCTCCAGGAGTTCATTACTGACTGAGGACTGGAAATAACATGTTACAATTACTGACACTTACTCTCCAGCTCCAGAAGTTCATTACTGACTGAGGACTGGAAATAAGATATTTCAATAAACTTTAAACAAACTGTCAGTCACTGAAATTTGTTTCCTCTACCATAAGAACATGTTGTAAAGACCTGGATTTTCTTCTATTGTTGCTTATGAATATTCTGGGTGTTGCTGTTTCTTTGTGAATGGAAGAACTGGTAAATTTCTCTGATTTAAGCAAAACTAAAGGGTTATTTTCGTTGAAGAGGTCCATCAGTCATGTATGAATACAGTTACTACAAATTCTCTTCCAACACTGCAACAGTAACAGTTTTACCTTTAAAAACTGTCACTGTTGGAAGAAAATTTGCAGTAAATAAGGGTTATTTGTAAAACTAAAATATGAAGATAGGGTCCCCTGGCAGCTTTACTTTCAATGCTGATTGGTATAATGAGGTGAAATGCAAAGCATTAGTACATAAGCATGCCTGCCCCCAAAATTTTGCAAGCATTATGTAAAATATGTTCATACTTAGTACCTAAGATTGTGGATACGATAGTATAATAGTGTTGTTTGTCATTCTAAGCACCCACATGTAATCAGTCATGTAATGAAGACTGGTATTGTGAAAATTGTGAGTGAAACATTTAACCAGTCACAGTCTAATGGAAAGCACTCCATAAATTTACCTTCATCCTACTAGTACATGTAGGATACGATGCATGCATTAGTGTGTAAATTATGGGGATGTGAAGCTCAGAGGCAAACAGTGACTGTTTTCTGTCATCAAGTACTAGTACTCAAAAAGTCAAAAATACATTCATCTATGCATTACTAGCTACAACCTGTCTTCTACTTGTGAGTGTATTGTAAACATAATCACTATCTCGTTTCTTGTCTATAATATTGTAAGTGTATGATGCCTTTTTGTGTACCATAAGGCCAAATCAAAACGAGGCCATATGGATTTGACTACTAGTAGTACTAGTATATACATGTATGGATGACATCCTCTGGAAACCCAAAAACTGATGTGAGTGTGAGAATAACAACGAAAAGTTTGGCCAAAAAACAGTTGCCTTTATTATGAAATGTAAGTGCTTAGGAAGGTTGAACAAATGACTGAAAACACATACAGATACTGTATGTGTTTTCAGTCATTTGTTCATACTATTAATAAACTATATCGAACAATAGATCCTTCATTCTTATCTTTCACATCTTCCGTGACCTTGGAATTGATCATATTGATGATGACCTTGCCATTCTATGACATCAGTAGACGTTTTCTGATATTTGATTGCAATTATTTTTACGGCATATCTTTTTAGTAGCTTTGTGACATTTACAGTATGGTTGAATATTTTTCTAATTATTGGAAAAGGCAAAAAATTGCACGCGGATGTCATCAATATGATCAAATCAACGCCTAAATGGAATTAATCAGTTACAGTGCATACCTTGATTCTATGTAGCTCGTGTACGTGGTGTCGCAACTCTTTCGGATCCATGTCCTGGAAAATTCCCGGCGAGTCGACGCCGGGCAGGTCATGTCTCTGATTGGTCCCGTCCACGCTGCCCAGGTACCAGTGCGTGATGAGCGGGATCACGATCAGGATGACGAGCAACATGCCGATGATACGCGACAGACGGATGTGGTGTAGACAGCGGAGGACGGGGGTGGCGAGGACGTCTAGTGACAGGGGCATCTTGGCGTGGACATCGACGTCTACCTCAGCTGGATTACCTCTCGTAGTGGGTGCAAACTTCAGTGTGATACCAACTTGTCATACCTGTGAAAGGGACAGTGGGTACAAACTTCAGTATGATACCACCTTGTCATACCTGTGAAAAGGATAGTGGATACAAACTTCAGTATGATACCACCTTGTCATACATGTAAAAAGGAAAGTGCGCACAAACTTCAGTATGGAGGGGGCACATTGATAGTCTATCTAGAAACTACAATCTGTTGTTGAAACTGAACATTTGATTTTAAAGGGTAGACACAGACCTGGAATGCATGGATTAACAGCTCTACACCCAGGCTAAGTCAGGGCTCGAAATTCATTTTTGGGATTAGGTGCACTGGTGCACCCAGCTTAAAAAATTGGGTGCACTAAAAAAATTTTGGGTGCACCACTTAAATTTAAGTATAACCTAATAGCAAAACTTAGTTACAAGCTATCAAATTCTTAAACAAGTACCATGACAGACATTTTTATCATCTTTCTAACACTTAGATGTTAAGAATATGATGTATACTAGTATACTTTGATATCTTTATATACATAAACTTAAGAAAATATTTGGGTGCACCCTGTGCACCCACAGAAAATAATTGGGTGCACAGCTCCAATTTATGCACCCAGTATTTCGAGCCCTGCTAAGTGGTTCCAATTTTCTTGCATTTGTCAGTAAATTTTGACCTACTTTTACTTTAAGCTATGTATAATAATCATGCTAAACTGCCAATTAAACAATTATGTAATACTAAATATTGTTGCCCTAAGGCAATTGTGATTGTGAACATAAGCAAACCAGGATCTTCATACCTCTAGTGACATTTCTGTATACCACTTTCATGTATAGCAGGATCCTAGCTAGTGTACATTAGCAGTATAGGCCAGCATGCTATAATTTGCAAATACCATGCTAAATAAGGACCATGATTATGGTAAATTTCAACTAAATGCTATTATCTACTTGTGGAACAATTGTCGAATCAAAGATTAAAATTGCAAAGTACAAAGTGACCAATAAAAACCTTCAAAATCAAATTATATATAGTGTAGAAGAACTCCCCTAGAATGGACCCTTACCTTAGAAATAGAATACCAATATCTTACCCTTCATTTTCAAAATGTCTTTCATGTGTAAGGGCCAAGACCTTCCTTCCATACCATCCCCTCGATTGGTCATTGTCAATTCACTGCCTAGCTATTAGTAAATACGCTAGTACAAAATCCTGTCAAGAACCTGGGAGTGAAAGTGTACCTTATCTGCTGACCATTTAAGGATAATGGCCTGTCTTTAATCTACCAATTAAGTACATTCCCATGAGGCTTTTTGCACTGGGGAAGTTTGAATGATTTATGTGACACACTCTGTTGAACAGAAAGTACATGTAGAAAACAAGAGTTCTTCAACAGTGATAGTCTGTTACCGTGTTATAATTAGTGTCACAAGCAGTGAGAAGCACATGCAAAAATCTTTGCATCAAAGGATTTCAGTGACTTTGAAAATGTCAGTGTTAGGAGTAGGTACCGGTACAGAAAATTCAGTAGGTCCGGGTCCCGAGGATTAGGTCTACAAAAGTGCAAAATGTAGGTCCTGACCTGAACCTGGACCTTATTGTTTGTGAAAACTTGTGAATGGCCGGGGATGGGTGAAACAATGGTGCATTTCACTACTAGAACAAAGAAATGTGTTTGGTGGCGTATCCGACGTCCATTGGCGTTTTCATATCCTATATCTTCATTGAAACAACACTAGTATAACTGCCTCTGTTTCAGGACAAAGTTTTACAATAGAAACTTTGTAAAAATGACTATAGGCTTTCATCTGCTTTGCTAGATAGTAGATAGTTATTTTCCTGGACCAGTATATAAATATAAGCCCCAAAATATGTGAACATACCGGTAATTAACCACCCCTAGTTAAACAAAGGGAACAAACACAATTACTGTATCTTTGTATTTTGTATATTTACTACAGATAAGAGGACAGATAGGTATAATTGTATAAACGTAAGAATAATCGTATGTTTTTCTCTCTGTGTCTTCCCTTCAAGAAATCTGAATGCTTGACTTTAAAAACTTTTTTTTCACTGAAAAAATATTCCCAAGAGAATTGGTTTGGTACCATTAAAAATTAAAGTTGTTTTTAGCTACCTTTGGAAGTATTCACAGATGTATATGGACTGATGAGATACATTATTGATGCTTGTGTCAAACTGATAAATCCGATAAGGAAATGAGAAACTAGAAAAACAAATTTTGCAAAAAAGGGATGCAAAGGGGGCTCTTCAGAATTCAGTGGCATTGTGCGGGGACACATTATACAGACGCTAATAAAACCCCTGTATCAAAACAGGTGATCAAACATCTACACCAATCTCAACAGGAAGGGGGAGGGGGGCACAAACAAACAGATTGCCCTAATGTACATGTATATAATTTAGCAAAAGACTGGTAACATTTTTGGCCTGCTGACCTCTTCCCACAGGCACCAACCTCAGGCCAGACAGTTTAGAAAAAGTTACGATCTCCTACCTAACATCTGCTTGGAGATTAAAATTGCCCTACATTTGAATTTCTAATCGTCTACACTCGTGGTATATAAATGTGGTCAGGAATACCGAATAAAAAGAACACTTCATACAAAACCAGCATCTTCCTATTCTTCCCAAAACTATGGTGTTGTATTCCTTTCTTTGATAGAGACTTTCTAGTATAATATTTCTGATCACCAAACGTTTTGGATTCTATTAATTTTCTAATCAAAATTTTTTGACAAACGCAAAAAGCATCAAACCTGTACTTACCATGTCTTTCCAGCGCTAAAAATCCTGCGTAGATGGTTTCTTCCATGAGTCTAGGACGTCTGTAACTCACGGAACTTCAGAATCAGGCAGGAAAAAGGAAATGATTTCATAGTTCTGTTTTTTTACGCTTTCCTGTTGATCAAAATCTACACTAATCGCAAACCTCGGGCCGCCATATTAACTGATAACCTTTGACCTGCTCTCGTACCCAGGGAACGAGTCACAGGGAGTGCTGCCTGACGTGTGCATGTGTGTTTACCCGCTAAATCTCGCTAGATGTCGTTCTTACACGGGGTAGTTTCATGCGGCTTGCTGAATGAACGATTAAACTTCAGAAAAACACCTAGTCGTCTGTGCATTAACATTGCCTTCTAAGCAAATCAAAAGCGAGTCAATCTCTGTAACTTATCAAAGATATATTTCATCTAAAACAGTGCAAACAGTTGGAATACGAAAAGTATACAATTACTCTCCCTCAAAGACCAATTAGATAAGATGAAAAAAAAATAAACATTCTAAGATATAAAAGTTTACTGTATATATAGGATAACTAATAACAACAAAGCAACACAATAGATGGTAGGTGTACTTATATAGATGGTACAAATCATACGTGGCCTTTAAAGCAATGATCACTTAGAGTATGTACTTACTATTGAAACATTAGTGGTTTTTTGTAGATTTTTTTTTATTAGCTAGGCTGTATTAAACATACAGCCAGGGCAACGCAACTAGTTCAAGGCTGACCAACGCCCTGGTGACTGAACAGTGTATAGTACAAGTGGTTACAAGGCACATCAGGGATGTTATTAATTTACATGTATACAGAAAAATGTATCCAAATGAACCGAAACGATCTTGTTTCCTGTAGCGGAACGAAGTCGAATATGTAGCGAAGCGACTTTCACCATGTAGCGAAACGACTAAAGTGAACTGACAATCATTTGCAAAACGACCGGTTATACCAGAATGTTACTAATAACATGATTCAAATACGCTGTTTCTAAGGCGCAAGGCATCTTTAACGTAGGTTATACAAATTATGCAAAGCAACGATTTATGTTTTCATATGCATAATCTTTCCATCCCTTCTTGCATACATGTACGTCTGAATGCTTTTAAGGCACTGCAATGAAGCTAAACCTCGTAAGACACTTATACCTTCCTAAAATAAATCTAAAGTCTTTTTCTAACATGTTATTTCTTGGGCGTAGTAGCTTTCACATTTTCCATCACTTTCTTTCTCAGGTGTAGATATTTCTCATTCCTCTCAAGAAGTTTCTCTCTAGATGGTGCGACGTTGCCACCAAGGAAAGTAGTGTCCAGAAACCCGGCTACCTTCTCCTTTGTGTAGTTAGAAATGTACTTGTGGTCGTTTCCGACAAAAATGACACTTCCTGCATGTTCTAGTGCGTCAACTATGGAGATATACCCTTTCATTTGAGTGCCACTGGGGAAATGATATTGCTTGACGTCTTCTCCAGAGATAACACCCCGTTTATAGAGGGAGCGAAACTTGATGTAGAAGGCACTCCATTTTCTCCTGGCTTCTTCTATTTCTTCCACCTCTTTCTTGCGGCTCTGAAAAACAACACAGAGATAACGATATTAAAATAAGCCCACTATAAAGACAATTTAAATCCATTCTCCTACGCTGAGTCCAACGGCGCTGAAGCAAACCACCTGTGTACAATCTAAATCGAGCTTGTCTAAATCGAGCTTTTGGGTTCCGTTTGACCTTGCATGCGTGTGGCCACTTGTAACTTGCAATTGATATCTTGTTAAATGGACTTGCAGGAATTTTCGTATGTTGTTAGTTATTGGGACACAAAAAGATATTTGACATCCTAGCAGCTGTAGCTCACTGACACCCCCTGGCTGATACATTTGTAGTATCGTGGTATAGTCCATATAGACAGTTGATCTGACGGAGGTCATAGACCTCAATCTGAGACACTTCTTGAGCATCAGCTATTTGCGCATGCAGTGCTTAAAAGGCTAGTTGGTTCTTGCTTTTGAGATTAGTTCTAATGGTTTATTTAATAAGCAGTGGTTAATGAAAGAATATTTGAAAACGTGTGTACAATACACTAACGTTAGCTGTATTGTTGTAATCATTAGATAGCTCAGTGGAAGACACTTACATGTAAGGGCTGGGGACGGAAGACAGAAAGAGGAGGGGCAGAGATCGGTAGAAGAAGTAACCCACTAATATATGTTTTCACGACAAAGTGCTATTCAAACCCACCAGTTTTTCTCCAGAGGGTTTCCCCGCGGGTGTCAGGGCGAAAGTCAGGTCGTCAGCCGCCCATTCCCCGCACACGTCGTCCCATTCGCGGCCTTCGCTCTCCGCTCTTTTCTTCAGCGTGTAGAGCCTCCTCATGGCCTGGTGCATCTCACTCGTGTAGTAACCATCCTGCAAAATAGACGGGTGTGACGTCATATTACTTCACCCCCAGCGAAGTGTTGGTTTTGGCTTGCCTGTGTGCTTGTTATCTCTCTCACTCTTTATTTCTCTCTTTCTTTGCTTTCTTTTCTTCCCCTTCTCCTATCTCTGGTGCATGTCGTGTGAGTGTGGCGGTGCGCGCGCGTGTGTGTTTATGCGTGCGCCGTTAGTATGTGTGCGTGCGTGCGTGTGCGAGCGCGTGTGCTTGCGTGTACTTTTATAATGTGTGTGTCCTTGCGTGTGTGCGTATATGTATGCGCGCGCGCGCGTGTGTGTGTGTGTGTGTGTGTGTGTGCGAGCGTACGTGTGCAATCGAGGAGGTTGTATAGACATTGGTGAACTATGTTCGTCCATGTGCATGCAAGTGTTTACATGTTTCATATACAATGTATGCGTACGCGTGTACACGCAATGATATAATTTCGATAAAAAGCACAGGGACCGGTTTTTAATACGAGGGCGGTTCAAAAAGTAATGCCACTGGTTTTATAACAGGCTCATGTTTTCATCGAATGAGTTGAAATTTGACACAAATGTACAACACTATATCCTCTTGAGTTTGAGATATCTCAATTTGTGGTTCAGATTTTTATGAGCAACTGAGATGATTTTAAGATGACCACACCCTTAAAAGCTTGTCAGGAGATCAGTTCCTCTAGATCTTACCATTTTAAGACTATTGTAGGAGGCTGAAATTTCACCTGTACAATTACAAATGTCTCTATAGATTACATGCCAAATTTCATGTTTGAACTCTCAATGGTTCATCTTTTACAGCCACTAGAATGGAGCGAGTGGCTATATTACAGACAGTTTAATTAATAGCCAAATACGTGATTTGTTGAATAAAGGTTTTTGTAGACTGCTTTTCCATTGGCCAAAACATGCGAAACTTGGCACCATTATCAAATGTTTCAAGATCAAGAAGTGTGTTAAGTTTGATTTTTCTCATTTAGTAAAAAAATTCGGTTATGCAAACTTTAAGCAGCCCACCCCTAACCCACTGCTAATTACGACCCTGACGACCTTACTTCACACCAGGAACGAAAAAAATAATAAGTGATTGTATTTCAAATATGAAAATAGGCATGTGGCTTATAGAGAAATCAAACTTGATACATGTGCAATTTTAGTTCCTTACAATAGCTACAAGTGATTTAGAGACATTATCAATTGCACGTTAATTGACCCTCTAATTTCTTCCGACGGGATAACAAGGGTGTGGTCATCTTGAACTCAACTCAGTCACTCATAAAAATCTTAACAACAAATTGAGATATGTAAATCTCAAGAGGATATATTCTTGTACCTTTGTGCCAAATTTCAACTCATTCGATGAAAACATGAGCCCATTATAAAACCAGTGGCATTACTTTTTGAACCTCCCTCGTACCTGAAGTTCTGCAAAAGCTCGTCCGAACTCCTTCCTTCTGTGCGCCTGCAGATTCTTCCTTGAGTCGTACGCTGAGTACATCGCCACCAGGGAGGCTCCGGTAGATATAACAGCCCCGGCCGCTGTGCCGTACCGAGACCACCGGGGACCGCCATCGTCGCGAAACGTGGAGTGTTGTCGGGCGAGACGATTCAGGCTTCTGAACGACCGAGTAAACATCGTTCTACCTGTAGAAGATTGATATGCTGTTTATGGTTTAGAATTAGTATATAGGGTGAATGACTTACCCTATACCATTGTCTATCACCAGGCACCAGGCAGTGTGTATAGTATTACGTAGTTTTATGCTAAATTACCGAGTGCCAAAGCTTACCAGTGCGGAGGAGAATGCAGGTTTGAAGTAAAAAGGCGGAAGGTTAATATGTGAGTGTTCCGCACTAGGGCTGGGTATCGGTACAGTGTACCGGTACAAAACCGGTTTTTCTTATTGGACCGGTCCAGAAAAACCGGACCTGAAAAAATTAGGTGGACCGGATGTTGGACCGATTAGAAAATTAACAGATTATTTCATCAGGCATTCACACGTTTTGGCGCTTGCAGGTGGAAGAAAATAACAAGAGTGAAGTAGAGTAGAGTTTATAGTAATTTCTACCAAGTTTTACAGCCAATCGTACTGGTGCAGTTAGCGTTGTAGGATTTTAAAAAGCCAGTGTAAGTCTAATACTCCACCAAACAGATTTCTTTGTAGTGAAATGGACCATTAGTATGAGTCATACTGAATCAGGTCCAGGTTCAGGTCCGGACCTGGACCTGATCCTCTGGACCTGAACCGGACCTGGACCTGAATTTTCTGTACCGGTGTGACAGCGATCTCGCCCCCCCAGCGATTTTGCCCCCCGGGGGGGGAAATCACTAGCGTTTTCGCCCCCCTTTAGCGTTTTCGCCCCCCCCCCCCCCCCCCAAGAGCAGCTGGTTACTACATATTACAGGTGCGCTACCTGGTACTATACTGCACCTGGGGAGTAACGTATATGGTGTGTTACCTGGTACCTATATGGCACCTTATTACCGTACCGTAAGATGTCATACCTCGAAAGTCGATACTATATTGTTCGGTGCAAACATGACATTGAAATGAAAAAGACAATTTTTGCAGCTGAGGTGGCATAAAAACAGTGCTACTGCGAACGTATAAATCAACACCGTCTATGGTACGGAATACGTCAGCTATATGTTTTCAATTTGTCACAGTGTTTTCTTTCTTGTGCTGGAAACATTTCCAAAGCACTGACAAAAACGTGAATAATAGTTTCTCATTATAAACACTATCTACGCGCAAGTTGATATAGCTGTTGCTAAATGCTACACAAACACTGGTAAAGTACCAGTGTTAACTTAAAGGACAGCATCAGAAAATTTTCAATTCATTATTTTCCAGTAGTTTACTCATTAAAAAGTTGATGTACGTCAATTTTTACATTGATCCGCCTAATATGACCCTGTAGACACGTTTGAACTTCGCGCTCTCCTCCTTTCCCCGCCGCGCTGGCCGATGACGTAATGGCCGCGTTCTGAGAGTCTGACGTCACAGATCCAAAACTTCTAGCCAGCCATTTTGCTCCGTGAACCTCGGTCCTCTCAGCGGTAAATAATCACTCCGCCATTCTGGAGTTCAGTCCGCAGTTGTTGACAATTACTTTCGTGGACCTGTAAGTCGCATTGTGACCTGTCTACGAAGCTATAGTCCCCGGGAGACTAAACATGAATGAGCTTGCCTGCGAGTAAACCGCGCGGCGACGGGACGAAATCAAAACAATGGCGGTGGGGAAGGTTCACGCACCGTGCCATTCTGGACTGTTACAAGAGCGAGTTTGGGTCAATCCTTACCTTCTCCTTTGCAGACAGCACAGCGATAATTACACGTAAGCTTCCACGAATTTTGGTTGAACTCACAGTTGTCCAACTGGCAGTGACATAAAAAAAAAAAAGAAACATTTTTCTCTGACAACATACCCTTGATCACTACATATCGAACGATCCCCTTATCGCGCCGAAACAGATAGCACTGCAACTTGTACAGATTCGAGCGAGTTACGCCTCGCCTCTCACTTTATTTTCTGTTTCTCAGGTAAATTATCTGCACTGTCCGGTTTTTCAATCATGTAGCTTTGGCGGAGATTGTTGGGTGTTCCATCAAAATAAATCACGGACTCTGAAACGAAGCCGACATTTCGCGCCATTCACAATGCCGGCCTGTTTTGTATGTATGTTTCGGCGCGAAAAGGGGATCGTCCGATGTTGTCCGAGGACAATGTTTCTTTTGTTTTAAATGCATCAGTTCCTAAATACTAGCAAAAACAGTCATGTTGGAGGTGACGATATCCCTTGGGCAGGTGCCTATACCAAAATGTGCGTTATTCTTATTTAATAC
>NC_049995.1:7173659-7256236 GCF_000003815.2 Branchiostoma floridae
TTTTGGGGGTCGTTCTTGGAGAAGAGTACTTGCGGGCGTAATATGGATTGTCGCGGGCGGTGTGATCTAACTGAATACATCTTATGTCAAGACTCAGGTATATGCAATAATGGGGAATGCAAGGGACCCCACCTTCCTTTCTGAAACACGTTCAACTATCTTATTACCATGTCCCTACGTTAATATTGATACTATGAATGGAGTTATGTATCAAACTCGTGTACTTATATCATTCTGAATCTGCATTTTGTGATTTATACCAATCAACTTCTAAAATGTCATGTAAACCCGTTTTTTTTTTGGGGGGGGCGAAATCGCTAAAGGGGGGCGAGGTAGGGGGGCGAGATCACTAGCCGGGGAGGGCGAGATCGCTGGTGATTTCGCCCCGGGGGGGCGAGATCGCTAGTAATTTCGCCCCCGGGGGGGGGGCGAGATCACGGGGGGGCGAGATCGCTGTCACACCGGTACCCAGCCCTATTCCGCACGATACGTATATTTAATGCATATGCCTGTCATGTAACGGTGTATATATGGCACCGGTCATGTGTATATGCATGCTTACGAATGAATTAGGCGGCGGAGGGAGGGGCGGTAGCATGCAACCAATCGAAGATTTTCGAGTTTAAAACTGAAGACATGAACGACAGTCATCTAGCATATGATCTCCAATATCTCGTTGTTCGAACACATGTTACCCAAAAGCCCCAAAATTACATTGTTGCACACAGCTGTAGACATGTTTTACTAAGGTGAGAAAATTACGTTTGGCGGCGCTTACCTGTACTGCTGCAACACCTGTGTGACGTACCCTTTGGTATCTGAACTTTGACCTGCTCATGTAAACATTCTGGTGTCAGCAATGTGTGTTTCACCCCTTTGTCTCGCTAGATGTCGCTCCTTAAATGGTACGATGTCGTCAATAAAAGATACAGGTGTGACAGCGTTCTCGCCCCCCCCCCCCTGATCTCGCCCCCCCGGGGGCGAAATCCCTAGCGATCTCGCCCCCCCCCGGGGCGAAAGCACTAGCGATCTCGCCCTCCCCAGTTAGTGATCTCGCCCCCCTACCTCGCCCCCCTTTAGCGATTTCGCCCCCCCCCAAAAAAAACGGGTTTACATGATATTTTAGAAGTTGATTGGTATAAATCACACAATGCAGTTTCAGAATGATATAAGTACACGAGTTTGATACATAACTCCATCCATAGTATCAATATTAACGTAAGTACATGGCAATAAGATAGTTGAACTTGTTTCAGACAAGGAGGGTTGGGTCCCTTGTATTCCCTTTATTGCATGTACCTGAGTCTCGACATGAGATATATTTCATTGTATTCACCTGTCCTCAAGCAACCTATATATCTCCAATATGAAGTCTCTATTATGAATTGACCACAAAAGAACTATGTCATGTCTTTATTGATTATGCAAATAAGGTATTCATTAGAATAATGTACATTTTGGTGTATGCACCTGGCCAAGGGGTATCTTCACCTTCAATATGACTGTTTTTCTAGTATTTAGAAACTGGTACGTTATATGCACCTACCCTATGGATATCTTCACCTCCAATATGACTGTTTTTCTACTATTTAGGAACTGGTGTTTTACCCGTGTTTCTTAAGACTGGTACTTTACCAGTTTTTTGTAGCAACATTTAGCAACAGGTATATGAACTTGTGCGTAGATAGTGTTTATAATGAAAAACTATTATTCAATTGTGTTTTTCTTAGTGCTTTGGAAATGTTTTCTGCACAAGAAAGAAAATACTGTGACAAATTGAAAACATATAGCTGACGTATTCTGTACCATAGACGGTGTTGATTTATACGTTCACAATAGCATTGTTTTCTATGCCACCTCTGCCATGTCAGCTGCAAAAAAATGTCCTTTCAATGTAGTGTTTGCACCGAACAAGGTATGACATCTTACGGTAATAAGGTGCCATATAGGTACCAGGTAACACACCAACGATGTTACTCCCAGGTGCAGTATAGTACCAGGTAGCGCACCTAATATGTATTAACCAGCTGCTTTTAAGACCCCTCCGAGGAATACTAGTAATGTTCGGGGGGGGGGCGAAAACGCTAAAGGGGGGCGAAAACGCTAGTGATCTCGCCCCCCGGGGGGTAGTGAGAGTATCTTATGATGTTTACTATATGCAGCATGCATTACGCAATAAACTTCATTGTCATTGTCCCAAAATAAGTTTTAAATAGGATCACAGGAGTGAAAACGTTACTATACAAAGGCCAGAATAAAGTATAATATAGAGTAGCATTGTGATCAAAATACGTTTTAAGTACGCTAGGGGTGAGGGTAACATTGTTATTCATTAATCGTCTTGATTTGCATGTTCTGATCCACACATTAGGCTAAATGTAGTATACTATGACATGAAATACTAAAGGTAAAGTAAAAACACTTCTTGTGTTGCAAATGGAAAATTTAAAATGCTACCACCGAATCTATCGTTTACGTGTCTCTCTCTTCTTCTTATTTAGTTAACACCATGAACTATGTATTCACATTGTTATGCAATGAATTCACATCGTTATACAATGTTAGGATGTCATTATATACAATTCGGCTTTTGATCGTATCCTTACATTCAAGTCACAGATAACAGATTTACGTATTTGAATGCATAACGAAGACTGTTTAATGTTAACTTCTCGTGCATGTACATGTATGTAATTCAGTCTTTTAACGTAATAATGAATATACTGATACACTTTAAGGTGGTATCTCACTGCGCTTGAGGCACCGATGTGGCACTACGGGGTCGTTCACTGCGGCACTGTTGTGTTATTTTCGCCGATTTTTATACGATATAACGTTAGAACGTTAGGAATATTTTGACTTTAAAAACAACAAAATACATAAAACGTAATAAAATCGTTCTTCATCTCTGAAATCGTTGTGTAATCTTTCGAAGCTCGCAATGCCGCAACGGTGCTCCAATGCAGTGAGATACCGCCTTTATGCATCTCTATGATTTAAGGCCACTGGTACCATTTTTCTCTTTCCTTCTGAGCCTCCGGTTTCATGTTTTCCAAAACCTGCTCTCTCAAGAGCATGTATTTGTCATGCCTCTCTCTTAGTTTCTCCTCTGTAAGAATGTAGCGACCATCAAGGAAAGTTGTGCTAAGAAATCCAGCTATTTCTGCCTGACTGTATTCTGGGATTTTTACATTTCCCACAAACACGACGCTGCATGCTTGTAATATCGGGTCGACCACGGTGACATATCCCTTCATTTGTCCCTCGCTGGGGAAGTTGTGCTGCTTCACATCTTCATCAGAAATGACGCCCCGTTTGTAGAGGGAGCGAAATTTATTAAAGAAGGCAGTCCAAGTCCTACTAGCTTCTCCTATTTCCTCCACCTCCTTCAATCGGATCTACAACAATAAGATTTAAAAAAAATTCAAAATGGTCTATGATCATTGATTCACATGCAATACTTATTGAACACTGTAGCTATTATAACCAGGCTAAAAATAAAGCTATCTATGTCATGGCCACGTACGTCCAACATAAAAAAAACACCAAAACCTATAAAAAAGATCGACTTGATGTTCCTGTCAATATGCCCACCAGTTTCTCCTTTAACCCAGGTTTGTAATTTTTGGCTTGGATGGTGGCAGCCATCTTGTTTGTCTTGATTAATGTCTACGTGCACCACTTTTGTTCCTAATGTTTCTGGAATGTAACCGTCTCTCTTTGTGGGGCCACGTATGCCCAAATAGACTATAAAAATGCCTGCACAACTCACTGCGAACTGCAAAATTACTACACTATTACGCTCGAGTACGTCGCCAAAAGGTAAGGCAGAACCTTACCACCACACCTTCTGCTCTTTTGTTAGTTTTTCCGGTGGTGTCAGGGAAAGAGTCAGGTCGTCAGCGGCCCACTCTCCGCACACGTCATCCCAGCTTCGACCTTCGTTGTCCGCCCTTCTCTTCAAGTTGTAGAGCTTCCTCTGAACACGATTCATCTCAGTCGTGTAGAAGTCGTTCTATTCAAGAAACGACAATAGGATTATTATAGTGTCCGATTAACTGATACAATGTCAGGTAAATATTAAAATGAATCTTTAACGTTATACCCGGGACGTGAAGTAAACGATATATCGATTGGTTCTTGAAAGCTGGGACTTTGAAGTCTTTATACTGTACAATGCTAATCTTTCTTCCAACACAAATGTGTTCATAAATCAAATTTTCAATGACCACTATTACCTGCTTTAGTATCAATAATGCCCTAATCACCTCAGAACGTAAATTCGCAAGAGTTACAGACACGTGATCTTATGGATACTTGACGTCAGTAATTGGTCGAACGTGCCAGGAAGTTTATAACTATAACTTATTTGCGTATATAACTGTTGGTTTATTAATGGAGTTAATAATGACAACAAGCCAGGTACCTGGAGTTCTGCAAAGGCTCGTCCGAACTCCTTTCTGCTGTGTGCTTCCAGATTCTTCCTTGAGTCGTAAGCTGAGTACATCGCCACCAGGGAGGCTCCGGTAGATATAACAGCTCCGACCGCTGTGCCATACTTGTTCCAGGGTAACCCTCCATCGCGAAAGGTTGAGTGTTGTCGGGCAAGTCGATCCAGGATTTTAAACGACCGTGTAAACATTGTTTTACGTGCACTCGAAAGGATTGATGTGCATTTACGTTTCAGAAAAATAAAGAAGTTGAATGTGAAGCTATGATGTTCTAGAAAGATTTGTTTCTATATCCTTAAGTGCTTAAGAATTACAGTCAAGAAAAATATCAGACGTACGAAGACCTCCTAATCATAGCAAAGAAAACTAAAGCCTCACGGTCATCGAAACTGTCTAGCCAAATCTATTCGAACGATGGAACGCAGACGGTACGTTCTTTTCTTCGCGCGTGGGGTACGTACGTCATGCGTACATGTTAGGGGTGGGTACAGGTATGGTGAACCTGTGCAAAACCGGTTTGTCTTCTTGGACCGGGCCGGAAAAACCGAACCTGAAAAAATCATTGGATCGGATGTTGCAATAGTTTATTGCAAATTCTTGCCCGATGGCTAATTGCAGGTACTATGAAAGGGAACAAACAAATAGTGTAAAACAGTATAGAGTATGTCTACTCTTTACATTTACATTTGGGACCGCATGTTTAGCAGCGACACCTAGCTTCAGTACGGAATAGAGCCATGCAGTATTGCACTGAGGAAGGTGAGGGACGGACACCGAAAGTCTGCGTGATTTTATGTATGTCGTAGTTTTCATAAAAGAAAATTTTTATCCAATGGCAGCTTCGATTCTGTGTATAATAAGTCTACTCGGTACAAAATGTTATGTTTTTTTATTAAATACTCGCAGTTTGTTTTTCATCTTTTGTTTTTAAATTTCGTGAAGCAATTTGAAATCTACAAACAACATGTTTGATGTACCCGGTGTTGTGAGGTGCTAATGTGACATTTGCGATTTTTTAATCTCGACTGTAGGGTGAGAAAAACACAAATTGAATAGTACTCAGACAAGAGTGTTGTGCCTGGCGGTAGGACGCGTTTTTTGTCGTTGGAAAAGTGACAAGTCGTATCATGCCGGGAGGGCAGAATCAGCCCCAGACTGGGGATACAGGAGGTAGGGTGATTTTGTACTTGTTATCTGGGAATTGTACGTAGTAATGTATACTTCTTTGGTATAAAATATTCACTGTTCTGTAGAGTATAGGAAGAGGGAATACAACACGGTGTAACTTTATTCCGTATCACCCGAGGTTCCAGCCCGACCGCGGGAAGGATCGCCAGAAGGCCGGAGGGTGATCCGACCCGCGGGAGGGCTGAGACCGTCACATGTTCAGTCTAGATCTGTACAACAAACAAATAACCTAGCTGACTAACAGTGTGTGTGTGTGTGTGTGTGTGTGTGTGTGTGTGTGTGTGTGTGTGTGTGTGTGTGTGTGTGTGTGTGTGTGTGTGTGTGTGGAAGGGGGGGGGGATCTGGATTCCCGTAATATTTACCAAAAATATGTGGTAATTTAGACCAATGTTGATCGTGACGTCACGTTCGGTGTCAACAAATTGCTAGACTTCGTGCTCATATGATGGTTTATCTTTCTTAATGAACAAAATAATGATCAGATCATTACTACATACATTAGATTCTACTCATTTCAGATTTTCTGACGCTCACTAACATGGGCGTTTGAATTATGCTAATATAACATTTTCTTGTTTTCCAGGCGCCTCACCCATGCAGCAGCCTCAGACTGATTGGAGGTCACTCGCAGACGCCGGTGCGAACATACCCAACACCTTGTACGTCTCAAGAGCAGGTAAAACGTTTTCCAATCTGTAAATGCACAACCTTTCGCGACGGTTTAATGTTCGCGACCTTCGCGGCGGCCGCTTCACCGCGAATTTAAAACTACCGCGAACATTTTCCATGGCAGTAAGAGACTATATAGTGCATGGTGCTACCGTGAAATTAAAACCACCGCGAAAAGTCCATTTTCCCGCTACCGCGAAATTAAATCCCCGTGAACTATATAAGTGCATTTACAGTACTTTAATAAGTCTCAACAAACACAGCACTTATTGCAAAAAAACAAAACAATTCTGTTTCAAGAAATATTTCTCGTGCGTTCAAAACAAATAACCTAACGAAACTACGGGTATGATTAGTGCCCACTCCCTGTAGCTACACATTGAAAAGGACCGACACTACATCACACCAGCCAATGAGAGACTGTGTCCAACATGCCATAATGGTATTGAGAACGAATTCCACGTTCATCATGGATTGTCTAACCTACAAAGAAGACAGTCAAAAGTTATTACAATTCGATACAGTAATACCAAATACCAAGACAAAGATATCTAATATGTTATTATCATGTCCTGTTCATATGTCTACCTACGTAGACCAATTCACTCCTTAAGGAGAAACGAATCAATGATGTATTGACATAATGTTCTGAAGTATAAGCTTGTATAACATGAACAAGATTGTCTATACTGTTAGATTAGATCAGATTAAGTTCGATTAGATTAGTAGTTATATATATATATATATATATATATATATATATATACCGACTGCAATTTGCCACATATTGTACTTATTATTGTTTTTCTTCCTTCTTTTTATTCTTACAGTGGTTAAGCAGTTAGTGATTCTAATTTTTTAAAAATTGCATATTGTTGGTACTGTATAATGAAGTTTTTGGCGACGCCTCAGGAGCCAGTCTTTCAGTACAGGCATAGTATCGTCCGTTTGGCAAGAATTCTAGAAATTTATTTCTGTCCATGGTCTCCGTATTTCTTTGGCCATCATAACTCGAGAAGTTGTGGGGTATCCTAATGATATTTGGCAGTAGGGTAAAGGTCAGGAAAAGGAAAGTCAAGTTTGATAATGCACCTCTTAGCGGCTTGCAGGAAACTTCCGCTTTTGATATATCTTGTATTGGACATGTTATGGTCGCGGTTTTTGAGTGTTAGATAGGTGAGGATAAGTGATGGGACCCCCTTTCGCTCCATTGGAGCTCCATTTTTGTGATGCCTTGAATACACCGCGTCCAGGGTTACATGAAAGTCCGAATCAGAATCGCCTGGACCTCCCTTGAGCATGAGAACCGCTTGGTGTGCCGTGCAATAACTGGTTGGCCATTGGGTATAGGTTTGGAAATAAGCTGTTGCTTTATAGTGTTGTTTACATGAAAGCTCTTGCTATATTATATCCTACTCTGCCAGGGAGTAGAGAAAGTGCCAAATGGAACGAAATGGTGTGAAATGGAATGGAATGCACAGATAGAATACACTATGGAGTGAAAAGGGATATAGTTGGAAGTAAATATAGAGATTATCATTTCTTTTCTTGTCTTAATCGGGAGAGGCCCGTATACTAACCGCTTGGTGTCGGTTTTAAAATGTGACATGAGCTTTTGCTCTCTTGGTACAAATGTCTATCTCCTTTTTCAATTGGGATGTAGTTACAAATTAATATTGAGACAAACATTTCTTTTTGGTGTCTTTAAACAGATGCATCCTATGATGCTGACGCGAACAAGAAGAAGAAATGTCGGGGTCTGTCCAAGAAAGTTTTGCAAGTCACCACCATCGTTTTCGCTGTGGCCGTCTGTGTACTATTACCATATTTGGCAGGTCAGCTTCTTTAGTTTTGATGTTAGATCATCGATACTTTTTAGACATTCCTTTAGAATACTTAAGTCATCTACTACAGTACAATCAGATATTAGGCTCTGACTGTTTTTATTGTTTATGCGTTTTTAATGGGGATTTTTACTGTGTCCAGTTTTTTCTTTCATGTGGGCAAGTATGCACCATAAACGTAAGGCCTTCATTCTTTGATGCAGTTCAAGTCAGTACTCATTCGTCGGAGATGGCAAAACATGGAATGCGTTTGAGGATGACTGAGGTGCGTTTAGCACAGCTGGAAAGTGAGTACTGATGTCATAATATCGTAACTGTTCCTACTATGTGCCGAAAGACCGTTCTGTTTTTCAACAATTTGACAGGCTGTAAATTTCACACTTTGAGGTATACCATTAACTGTCAAAGCAGGACTAATCAACAGCTGGATACTGTAATAGGGTAAATGTTCGCAGTAGCTCTATTTTCGCGATACCCTTTTGATAGCGAAGCCTAAACCACCCATGTGTAGTAAATCAATGGATTGCAGCTTCAACTGTGAATTCAAAACTACTCCATTGTGTCCTTACCAAGAAATTGGATCCCTGACAACATTCAACTGTACGTATTGTACTTCAAGTTTTAGTAACTGTAATTACACACTGACTAGCTAGCTATAGCTGGTTCCATATCTGATCCGGGGAATTCTTTTCGCTGGAGGGAGAAAAATGTACTGTTGGCGGTGATTTCCGTTTCGCGGCTGAAACATTAAGGAGGTAGACAGCATCGGGGTTGGCGAGGGAGAAGAATGAAAACCCTAGTATACATGATGTACTAACCAGGCTGATACCTCGGTGGTATAAGTCCGCAGTGAATTTGGTCACCTCGGAACGCGAAGATAACATCATCATGAACATTTCCAATTTTACATTATTTTGTCTTATCCCTTCAACTTTTATTCTAGAAATATGCGTTTTCCCTGCGACATCTGAATCACCATGGGATATGAGATCTTCAGAACCAGCTGGCCCCACAGGCAAACCAGGATCTTCAGAGAAAACTGGGCCCATCGTGGAAGGCAACAAATCTGCGTCTGCCTTTTCACCAGGGCCCCCAAGAAAAAATAATACCGTTGTCCCGACAAATTCTGGCTATGTCGGAATTACTGGACCTCCAGTAGAAAATGGCACAGTGGTCCCAGCCTGTCCTGTGTCTGTCGGGACTCCTGGACCTCCAGGAGAAAATAGAACCACTGGGCCAGTTTGTCCTGTATCTGTCGGGCCTCCTGGTCCTCCAGGAGAAAAGGGAGCCACGGGGCCGGCTGGCCCTGTCTCTGTCGGACCTCCTGGTCCTCCAGGAGAAAAGGGAGCCATGGGGCCGGCTGGCCCTGTCTCTGTCGGGCCTCCTGGTCCTCCAGGAGAAAAGGGAGCCACGGGGCCGGCTGGCCCTGTGTCTGTAGGGGTTCCTGGTCCTCCAGGAGAAAAGGGAGCCACGGGGCCGGCTGGCCCTGTGTCTGTCGGGGTTCCTGGTCCTCCAGGAGAAAAGGGAGCCACGGGGCCGGCTGGCCCTGTCTCTGTCGGGCCTCCTGGTCCTCCAGGAGAAAAGGGAGCCACGGGGCCGGATGGCCCTGTGTCTGTCGGGGCTCCTGGTCCTCCAGGAGAAAAAGGGAGCATCGGACCTGCTGGACCGGTGTCTGTCGGGCTTCCTGGACCTCCAGGAGAAAAGGGAGCCACAGGGCCAATTGGCCCTGTTTCTGCCGGGCCTCCTGGACCTCCAGGAAAAAGGGGAGCCAGGGGGCCGGTTGGCCCAAAGTCTGTCGGGCCTGCTGGACCTCCAGGGGAAAAGGGAGTGATGGGGCCTCCTGGACCTCCAGGAAAAAGGGGAGCCAGGGGACCGGTTGGCCCAAAGTCTGTCGGGCCTGCTGGACCTCCAGGGGAAAAGGGAGTGATGGGGCCTCCTGGACCTCCAGGAGAAAAGGGAGCGATGGGGCCTCCAGGACCGCCCGGTCCCCCGGGAAGCTCCTCATGCCCTGCCGGCCGTCCTCAAACATCAACACGAGATGGGAAGACTTCAGGTGAGGCTTTAATCACCTCCCTATAAATGAAATGATCTTTTTAAACTTGCAGGTGTGTGCTTCCAAGCGAAATATAACCGAGTTCCAGTTAAAAGCATTTCATGATATACCAGTACTTTTTTTGGATGTTGCACGTATCAGAACCCGGATGGTCAGTTTAACTCATGTCCAATCAGGACGTTTCGGTGCAGGACGGTTCGTTAAGTCTTATCATAGCCTGAACCGTAACCCTAATTCTAGTAAATGAGTCCAAACTATTGTGAAACGAGCGGGCTTTGACGCCAGTAATCCTGGCCTGCCTCGCTTTCGTTCAAGATCACGACAAATCGCGCTAGTATATACTCTCATGGGAGTACCGTTTCAAAATGGCTGCGGAAAATGGAATGGAAACTATATTCTAACCCTAAGCTTAACCAACAACATGACCATAACACGTAAAGTCCTAGACTTGGTGAATCGTCCTAATGGGCTAGGTACGTGCCGAATTGTTCTAAGACTGAAAAGTCCTGTTTGTACACCTCAGTGATATGCATACTATCGACTTGTGTTATTACGTCTGTTGTTCATATGCACGCTAGATTTTTTCTAAAAATAATTTCATCAGGTTGGGAGAACATAGGATATTCGAGTTTTCACAACCTGTAATGTCTCACCTGCATACGTTTCGATGCCTATTAGACATTTTCCCTAGAGCTTGTGACTGGAGTTCTGCTTGTCACCGCAATATATGTTGGCATATAGTTGGCGCTTTTGCGGCAAGAACATTATCCTTAACGTGGCTAAGCATGTATCCCCCTTGTTCCGGTGAGCAGGTAAGCGGTTATGAAAAGGAAAAAAACGATATTGAGAATCTTTTTTTCTCCAGTGGCCTGTCCTAAAGATTATATCAAGCATAGTGAACTGTGCTACAAGATGTTTATGAAAAGGTTGAGCTTTCACGCCGCTTCCGAAACCTGTCGCAAAGATGGCGGCTCCCTCGCCATGCCCCGAGACGCCGCGACTAACGCCTTTCTGACCCAAAGATCCAAGCGTGGAAACGGTTATACGACATTCTGGGTCGGGCTACGTGTTCAGCAAGGGAGGTTTCAGTGGGTGGATGGAACCGCCCTTAAGATGCCCATGAACTCTTGGCTTAAACAACAACTGCCACGTGGTACAGCTGGCAAAGACTGCTGCGTTGTCAACAGCTGTTCTGGCAGTAAGAAGCCACGATGGACATTCCCATCAAGCTGTAGTCGCAATAAAGCCTTCGTCTGCCAAATCGGTCCAGGTGAATTATGCAAACACACTTTAGCCCTCATCTCAACATATTTCATGACCAAACATAGTCCAAATATACACCATTATATTTTGCTATATGTTCTTTTAACATTTTTTAGCATCATTGTACATTGTAAATACATTGCCTCGTCAATGTAAAAGAATATTTCGGCATGTTTGAGTAATAATATTGACTAATATCTGCTTATTATCATAAGTCATTCTTATCATCATAATCTATGTAAAAGGAGAAATCAGAAGGCCCATGTTTTGTAATAATGGTGCTAGCCTTTTTTCCTTACTTATCCACATAAAACAATGTTATGGTAAAATAATAAATAGTATTAAAGTAATTATGCTTATAATAGTACAAATAGAGAAGCTACATCATTCAGTATTCCTGGTGATTGATTTAACAACTCAAGTACATGACATAAATTAATTATAAAGCATTGAAACATCTTCCACGTTACTAAAACGTTACTAATACGAATCAAAGCCATTTCATTCCTAGAAATTGATTGTTCTTTTGCAGGGCGTACCTAGGCGACTGAGTTCGAGCTCACATCGCCAAGTTTGGAAGAATCTCAGCGCGAGACCCCACCATCGCTGCGAGGAGCTCCTCAGACATTCTCCAGAAAGATTGCAAAACATTCTCAGAAATACTACCGAACCTTCAAAGGTTCAAACGTAGAAACAAAGATTAGAGCAAGGATTAGAGCAAAAGATCCAAATTTGCAATATATAAACTCGGCACAAAAATTTTGGAATGTCAACTTCGGTGTATCATATTTCTGTTGTTTCTGCATCAATGCCAATAAGCCGTAGGAAACTATTCCGTCCTAAGACTGCAGTCCAGCATCCTGGAGGTAGTCTACAATCATGGTCCTTGCACTGTGAGGACGGGTGTTGTAATCTTGCAGGATGGCATTTGGTCCAATATTGAAGAGGAAGGATATTGCGACTGGATGGAGAATGCTGTCCCTATATCTCACCAAATTGAAGTTGTCTAGAATGATGACGAGTCTAGTTTTTCCTATGGCGGTTATACCGCCCCACACCATGACACTGCATCCACCGGTACCACAAAACGCTGAAAGTTGCTCTTGCCGTGTCAAGCGTGTGGTTCTCCTAGCCGCCCCCACGCTTTGATTCGTCAATCCAAGTGCCGAAAGGGCAAATATACTTGTGTTATTACGTCTGTTGTCAATATGCCCGCTAGACTTTTTCGTAAATAATTTCATCAATTTGGTAGGAGTGCTGCTTCTCGCCACAATACGTTGCCCATGCATGTGGCGCTTTTGCGGCGAGAACACAATCCTAAGCCTTTATCCTCTCCTTATACTGGTAAGCAGATGATGCTTTACAAGTTAGTATATATGTAAAATAAAAATTAAAAAAAACGATATCGAATTTTTCTCCAGTAGCCTGTCCTAAAGGTTACATCGAGCATCGTGAGCTGTGCTACAGGGTGATTGGACACCTGATAGGCTTTGAATACGCAGCTTCATTCTGTCGCCAAGAAGGTAGCACCGGTGCCCTCGTCATGCCCCGAGACGCAGAGACCAACGCCTTTCTAACCGAAAGAGCCAAATGGAAGAACCGAAAAGTGAACCTCTGGATCGGGCTACGTGTTCGGCAAGGGAGGTTCGAGTGGGTGGATGGTACTGCCCTTGAGAAGCCCATGGGCTCATGGATTCAACGTCAATTGCCACCTTTTAAACCTGCCTCCCCCTGCTGCGTTTACATCACCAATGGCAGGAATTCGTATCATGGACCGAGGGGAGGGTGGACCTGCGCATCGTGCACTCATCCCCGACTCTTCGCCTGCCAAGTCGATCCAGGTGAATTATACAAACACACTGTGTCTTTAGCCCTCATTCTAACATATTCTACGACCAAACGTAGTCCAAATGAACACCATATTATTTTGCTATGTGTGTTGTTTGGTAATTTTTTTTTTCGGTCATCATTGTACATTGTTACTAAAACGTTACTTAGACGAATTAAAGACATTTCATTCTTTAAAATAATGGTTCATTCTTTTGCAGGGAGTACCTAGGTGAACGAGCCCAAGCTCTCATCGCCAATTTTGGAAGGTCTTGGAAGAATCTCAGACGAGACCTCACCATCGGCTGCGAGGAGCTCTTCAGACGTTTCCCAGAAAGACCATAGAACCTTCCCAGAAATGCTACAGAACCTTCCCAGAAATGCTACAGAACCTTCCCAGAAATGCTACAGAACCTTCCCAGAAATACTACAGAACCTTCCCAGAAATGCTACAGAACCTTCCCAGAAAGACTACAGAACCTTCCCAGAAATACTGCAGAACCTTCCCAGAAATGCTACAGAACCTTCCCAGAAATACTACAGAACCTTCCCAGAAAGACCACAGAACCTTCCTAGACATACTACAGAACCTTCCCAGAAATACTACAGAACCTTTCCAGAAATACTACAGAACCTTCCCAGAAATACTACAGAACCTTCCCAGACATACTACAGAACCTTCCCAGAAATACTACAGAACCTTCCCAGAAAGACTACAGAACCTTCCCAGAAATACTACAGAACTTTTCCAGAAATACTACAGAACCTCTAAAGGTTCACAGTTAGAAACAAAGATTAGAGCAAAAAGTCAGAATTTGCAATATATAATCAAGGTCGTTAACTATTATGCAACGGAAGTAGAAAATTCACCCAAAGCATCTTAATCTGGAATTCGACCTTCATGGAGGCGCTGGCAGGTATCGACTTTCTGGTATCTTTGACCTACACCCGTTGACGTCACACATCCCGAAGATCAATGCGCACCAAAGAATCCAGTTGGTCAAATGTGTGATGAAGGCCGGAGGACAGGATCGAAAGCTTTGTGAGTCATTTCCTTGTGCGCATGCGTTTGTGTCATACTAACACATGTGAATTAAGATTCTTTGTGTGCTTTTGAAATGCTCCATCAATTACTTATAATTGTAAAATCTGAATTTGTCAAACTATTCACCTGCCATGGCCGTTTCTTTTTACATCAGTTATTTAAAAAAAAATTGAGAAATGTGTGATAGGGAATTTGTAAACAATGTTGCACGTATTAGCCGTCACAAGGCAATAAGTGCAACGATATTAGCACTGAGTTTTCTGCATAGTGTCAGTGCGAATTGAACAAAAACAGTAAAAGGTTTTTAGACGTCCTGCATGCAGAATTAAGGCAGTCCTATTCTTGTGGGATTTGTAGAAATTAATGAAATCCAAAAGGATTCGATACGACTTGAATTTAAATGATTAGTAAAAGTGTTCGCCCACAGAAAGTAAAAAAAAATTAAAAATCTACTGTCAACTGTTAGCATGCTGAACTTAGAAATAGACTGTATGTTGAAAATGTATCTACAAGATCAGCAACGTGTCTTTTAGGGTGTTTAAAGATTATGAATTAGGATGATGGACTCTGCTTATGCTTATGCTTATTATAGGCTTTAAAACTTGCTTATATTTTTTTGCTGTTGTTAAAACGTGAAAAAACTTTCATCTGTTAAGCATGACTGTATCGGAGCTACACAAAATTGTATTTAGCATCCCTATTGCATGTTTGCAATAATGAAAGTACATAGAAACTACCTTTGTTACTCTGACAACAGTGATTATTCGATTCGGATTATTTATTCTTTGGTAATAGTTTTCCGAATGACTAAATAGAATGACTTAGAAAATGAAAGGTTTAGCCGAATATTGAGTGCAAACGCACAACTACAGGGTCCACAGAATCCTTTAGCAAATTGTTGTCTTTTCTTATTTTCCTCCTTTTTCAGCCATTCCTTTTAGCAGATCACTGAATCAGGTAGATACTTCATATTCTGAAGTTAGACGTAATTTCTAATCCATGTCAACAACATCAGATTACAAAGCCACTGAGATGTAAATTTTTTATTAGCTTGTAATAAATAACTCATAAAATCAATGATACCTTCTTTTCATTGTTCCAATTGTTAGAGTAGTTTTAAAGCTTCTCTACATACCCATTGCTTCATTGGTCTCATGCTGTATTGCATGCAGACTTCTGCCGATTAACTGCAGAGAAAATTGAACACGGAATAGGCACTAAAGCAGCACCGATTGAAATGTGTACTAGTGGTAGTCACTGGTAAAGAGGGGTTATGGAATATCAAATATTATTACTGAACACACACCACGACAAACAAAACAATACCTTTTTGAAAAAATCAAGTCAGTTGGAACTGTCCAAAAATTATGACCATGGCATGCCTTGTTCAAAACATGAGATTAGAAAAAAAGAAGTTCTGCTGCACAGTACCATTGAAAGCCTTCATTTCGCCGACACATATCCACGCACCTTATATCATAATCAAGCTGGTGTGTTACGCCGAAGGGCGGTTATACCGGCTATATAGATACAGATGCAGATATTCACATCGTTTCGTGTTATGATATCCGCAAAATGACACGCAAGCAAAGATAAAAGAATTCCAAAGCCTTTGACTTTGTACCTATATAAGTTCAGCTTGAATAATCTTTGAGCTGTCTTCAGTACATAACTTAAAAAACAAACACTGTATTGGGAAACTCTGGACGCCGCCTATTCCATTTTGTGTCACATTTTTACACCTTCAATCAAACTTCCTGTTAGTTTTCACAGCATGCTTATGTTTTTTAAATCTTGAATTGCGGAACTGTGGAAACACATGGCTACAAACAAACAAAACAACTTATTGATTTACCGCCACTTTCGCAAAGGTAATAAAGTACAAGGTGCGAACTCCCCGTCCTAGTTGGTCCCTCAGAATAATCCCTAACCTGGCACCCCCTTTAGTTAGTAAACATGGTACAGCCCCATCACACTTGCCCGCCTTCCTGCCTACCAGGAATACTGTCTCGTACCACACCTCCTTAAAAGGACTCCCGTACGCAAACTTGACCCACGGTCCCAGAAGACAGGCAACCCCAGGAGCCTGCCAACACTAACCGGTCGATACCAGCAGTGCCCCCTTTAAATCTGTTGCGGTAATAGATTTATGCAGAGACCGTTGTCGGGATGGCGGGGCGTGGGTTCATGCAGTGGGCGGCGAATTGCCGCACCGTTCGGTTGGATGTTGGGCTCGCTACCAGCGAGATCATCGTACTTGGGCAGACTCTATGTACAGACCTTAGCAGGTGAGTTCCACTGGTAAACACGGCTTCTATATGTTTGTATACCGTCTAATTTGATCGATGACACCACCATTTAGGCGTGTGTGTTTACGATCTTGGTACGAACATATCATGCTCCCACAGATAGAGCTTAAGTAGCCTTATTACCTTCGCCAAGAAGAGTAAACTATGTTTTCGGTTGAGACAACATGTTGTGTCTCTATATGTTTATGTAACGTCAATGAGGGATGTATTACACCACGTTTTAGGCTTGAGAGCAGTGTGTTTTTCTACCATATGGGTACGAACATACAGGTGCTAAATTCATCATGCTCTCACAGATTGATGTTTAGTAGCCTTATTTGCATTATAAGTGTGGTAATCTTTGCTGGTACACAGTATCAGGGGATGGCAAATTCGTGACTCTAGGTCAAGCAGATAGCTGATAATAGCTCTTGTAAAAAAATCAATACACGGAAATTATAGATTGATGGTTTTATTGAAGGAAATATGTATTTGCTGTAGCTGTGGTCGCTTGCAGATGGGGCTATTTTAAAAATATTTTGATTTTTGTAGAACGATTTCATTTCAAGATTTTGTATAATGTTGTTTTGTAGAAACAGCTGTTTTTTCTCAATGAATGAGTGAACCAACTGCAACATTTCAAAGATCTTACTGGATAAATTTGAATTGTTGATGTCTTTAAAGCACGCTTAAATCGTACATGAATCTGAAGTATTATTACATTTCCTTAAGAAGACGTTTTGGTTTATCTGAAACCAGGTGTTTCTGTAACAGACAGGAAACGTTAACAGTGTGCGTGTGACAACATGTACATGTGTACGTGCAGGTGAACACGAAGTAGTATTTATGTTACCCGTAACGTACATACCATGTTACGCCAGGTGTATGTCTGTGTGTAGCTATAGACACAATAGCCGACAAGTTGGACAAAGTCAAAGGTTTGATCTAGTTTTGGGCTTAGGACGGGGCGTTCAATTGAGTTAACCAATGAATGAAGTCACTGTTTGCATACCTACACCAGCGGCATTGTTGTGTCTACCAACCAAATCCGACAATGAAGGTTACTGCAAGTCAAACGTGTGGATTTAGTGGGAATGAGGTCATACATCATTATTTGTATTCAGGCCTTAGCCCTCGCTGCATTCACGAAGGCTGCGGCATTGTACTGTTTACGTACCGTATCTGACAAGGTTAATGAGCACATTCATAGGTCCAAGTACGCATGTGTACCGACAGGAATTCTGGGTTATATGTCAAAGGTGAATGACCCTGACTTGTAAACAGTTCTTGTCTCGACCATTGTTTATATTTGCATGACAATGTTCAGAGGTGCTTTGTTTATGTCTCGAGGGCCTTTACCCTTAATGACATATTACCAACAATTCCTGGCACTGCACATGCGAACTTGGAACCATGAATGTGCTTAACACGTTAATATAGGTCATATATAGATGTGTGTATCTGTGAGTATCTGTGTGTTCGGGGGGGGGGGGCTTTATTTATTCATTTTTTTTCTATTTTGCTTTTGGACAGACGAGGACAATGTGGCACTGCACTCAAGTTTTTGTAACTTAAATAACCATACCACATACACGGTACAGACAGAAGGTAAAGGTAGTCTTTTACCTCCCCGACCGAAGCCAGGTACCCATTTTTACACCTGGGTGAAGTGAGGAAGGCCGTGTAAAGTGCCTTTCCCAAGGGCACAACGTCGGGGGCACGGTGAGGATCGAACTCAGAACCTATAAATTCCGAGCCGAACGCTCTACCAGTTACACCACGCCCGACGCTTTATTTTTCCATTTGGGTACCGTTGACTCCTGACATTTTTATGTATATACACGCCCTAATGCTGTACATGTATTATCGTGACTGCATACCGTAACGTATAGGGTAAGCCCTGTAGCTGTATCTATTGTGAGTGTTTATCTGTGTGACTTAGTGGACCATTCAGTTGTGGCTGGCCTCGTGAGTGGAGCCTGATATTGTGAGTCGTCGTTGTGTGATTAAATTTGCCTTGCAAGACGATTACATTATCCAATGCTGCTCTTACACAGTTGAAGTCATGTACCCCAGAGCAAGACACTAATTAAGAAATTCCAGACCGGAAACATAACACTCAAAGATTACAGATATAATTCCTCAGACGTCTGGTTTTGGCTATAACATCAGTGCACTTGTTGGTCTAAATTTTGGTCACATTTTTCTCTAAGGGACCGGCCAGGATAGACTGCAGGGTTGGTTGGGGACGTTAAAGTGGAAAAAGCACGCTGCGTTGGTTTGAAGGAACAAGTTTGCATTCATATTCATCCCGTTACGCTCCAAATGTTGCTTATGGGGAAAAACCAAGAGAGTTATATGAAAAAGGGACATATAAATGGAAAAGCACCGGATGAGCACAAAAAAGACTGAAAGAAAAAAATAGAAGTAGTTCAGAAGGATATAAAAGAAGAACTAGTACTCCCCGAGATTGTCCAGTAATAGTCTTCTAAAAGGTGTCCGTATGCCGACTTCACACTCTTTGGTCTAAGATCTTCTTTGGCAAGTGTGAAGGCCTGAATACACTCAATTGGTTGCAAATTCAGATTGTGTAAAAGAATTTACAAGACCTTATTCTGCTTGTTTGCATATTGGAAGAAAGGGTCTTTATGACACATGTTGCAATTAATGGAACGCAATTATAGTAATCTGTTGGAAAACTCTAGTAGGGTGTTTTCGGGCTGGGTAATGATACTGCTAATTGCATACAATTTAAACAGAATGTATATAATTACGGCTACAGCAAATAAATTTATGGCACATGGCAACTAGAGAACAGGAATTTATTACCTTCGTCAAGAAGGTAATGTTTTCGGTTGTTCGGTTGTGTTTCGGGTGTCGGACAGTCGGAGAGAGTATAGCTGTATGAGAAAGAACTTAAATATGAGGATATTATTTTCCAGAACCATTATGATATGTCTTTCCTAAAGGTTAACATCATTTGGCAAAGGTATAGGGTCGTGAAAGTTTAAAAAGAGTTAAGTTGTTAGCTGTAAAGCGGTTGTTTTATATATAGTTGCTGATGTAGTAGCCAAATTTATAAGTTGGAGATTTGCCAAATGACCTCAAAGTTATAGTCGAACATGTGTACAAAAAAATTGCCTCCATTAGTTGAATATCATACGTTTTCCCGTATTTCGCAAATCGGTGGAAAGGTGTGTAATGAAATAACAGCACAATGTTAGAAGCAATCGAACGTTTTCTTTCCTGATCCTATGATGTTGTCATCTCGACAATGGTGACAGAAAATACACTTAAGTCCATGATTATCCTCGCATCAGTAAATGACAATGTATTACTCTGTTCGTAACAAGTGTATACTTCTTATCTCTACTTAATTTTCATATCTTTGTGGAATTAATTTGATATAAATTGAAACATTTGGGTGCTGTTGTATTCAAGGTTTTGTTTTCCGTTTGTTAGAAAATTGCACTTGTTTCTAATTTTAGAGACGACGTGTTTCAAATAACTCTGATCCATCTTGCACCATCTAGATGGTAGAATGATGAGCCAATGAGATTGGTTCATTTATCTACCAACCAGAATTCATGTTTCAGTTTCTCCCCTACCGAGGCCGAGGCATTCTACATTGTTGTCGGCGACAGTGGACGAGAATTGACCCTTGACCTTACAAAGACGGCACCTGTCAGTTTAGAGAGGTCTGGTGGTTAGAAGCGCCGTCTATCGAATGTGGTCATTAATACATGTACCTTGAAATTTAACCAATGACATTGCAAATTTCTTTTCTTTAGTGTATTGTAAAATGCCGTTGACTTACAAGCATATAAATTCTTATTTCTCTGTTTTGCTATAATCTGGCAAAAACAAAACTTTGTTTAAAACTAATAGACTCCTATATAGAGAATGCAGTCAATTTGAAATATTTTCTAACTTAGCATGAAATTGAAACAATTGAACTAGATTTAGGACTATTTTCTCACAAGAGAGCTTTCCTATAGTATAGAATTGTGAGTTTGTCAAATTAACAAAATGTGCCTTGCTTTTAAGGTATTTTTGGAGAACATTTACTTACCCCTAATAATGACTTCGAGTCGTGCCGCCATTTTTGAACCGCCATTTTGATTTCCCAGCATCACCCCGGAGGGTACGGTGACGTTTCACACGGTGGTTGGTCATGAAGGTGACATCACGGTCAGCGCCAAGAACGAGTCCCCCGAGGGGATGGGCAGCAATGGTGGGGTCACCAAGATGGTGGCCTACATTTCTGTTGCCACTCCCAGCTCCAAGATCGATGACAAGGAGGTATGACAGGCCCGTATGTTTCTGTACTCTCAAAGTAGGGGATCGGCTCCGGCTGTTTTGGACGTGTTTCAGGTGTTTTGGAAACACCTAAATACGTAAAAAAATGTCCAGAGTGGAACTCTAGTGGAAAGTAGTTTTTTCACTCCTCTTGTTGTTGCGATGCAAAAGCACAAGCAGTATTTCAGCTCATATGAAACAAGATGAAGATACGCAATTCCAATCTTCATCAGATCATATGTTAAATTATTGCCCATTATAATTAGTTTCCAAAATGTTGGAAGGTGAGAAAGTCTTGTGGGGTAAGGTTCTGTCTTACGAGTATTGTGAGCATTTTCTAGTTAACTTTCCCTAGTCTTACCCAAGCTGAAAGATGATTACTTTGAACGTTTTCCTCTAGGTGAACTTTCTCTTTGTGGACAAGAGCGGAGACACCATCGGCGTGGCCACACTGCGCATGACAGCTTTTTACGTGTCGCTTGACGTGGACTGTGACAGGGATGGAGTCGTGGAGAAAAACAACCCAAATAAGGTCAGTAACAGCAACCCAAATAAGGTCAGTAACCGCGGCAACCCAAATAAGGTCAGTAACAGCAACCCAAATAAGGTCAGTAACAGCAACCCAAATAAGGTCAGTAACAGCAACCCAAATAAGGTCAGTAACACTAACAGCAACCCAAATATGGTCAGTAATAGCAACCCAAAAGGCGATAGCTATATAGAAGAAATGGAAAGGGCCCACCTTCCAATACCGTGCCGGTGACACAGTGGATAACAACCCTCTGCCTCTACAGTATTAAAAAAACGCTATGGGACTACCTTTACCTTCTACCCATGTGTTCTTTTATGTGGCACTGTCAAAATATGTTACTTACTTCAGTACAGTACCATATTGTCGACGTCTGCTTTGAAGCAAAATTGATAAAAATATGTTGTCGTTAACGCTGTTTTTGGTTTCTGTTGATGAACACATACACGTTCGTCTATATTACGTTTTGGCTTATCACTTTAACTTAAGTATACAGTAGGCCTATGCACTTTTGTTAAGACTTTTATGGTAATTATCAACTTTTTCACTCCCAGGCATCCTGGAAGTGGGGTCCAGACGGACACGGCGCGATACTCCTGGTCAATAACGACTGTGATGACTACCTGCTGGAGATGGACCCTGAACACAAGAACAGCAAGATAGATGGGCCATTTGGTGATGCTTCCTTTCTGTTCATTGCTCTATTGATTGGTATTACACTTGGTTAAATGTCTTTCATCTAAGGAAGACTTTCGGTATCAAATTTGTTGTAGTTAATTGTAGTCATTAGTTTGAAAGCAGGCTGCAGTTTACAGGGCGGCCACAGTCGTCGTATGTTGTTGTGCGATTTCGTTGTGTTATAGAATTTTCAAGCATTGGGGTAGGGAGAGAACCAACCTATTACGTATCAGACAGCTACCTTTTGTACGCCAACTGCACGACTATCACAAGAATCCCAAGTTTGCAATCGTACGACGATCGCACGATGTATTTGACTGGACCCTTTAAAAACGTCTTTACCTTACAGACCTGGAGGACATGAGTAGGATGTCCGTGCGTGTCAGAGGACCGGACACGCTGCCTGAGGACTGTAAGCTGCGCATGTGGGTCCGGCCTGACGACAAGGAGCGTCTGGGGATCTTCAACCTCAGCGACATACAAAGTACGACAGTGATGATGTGCACTGAATAAGCCATTTCACAGTTTAAGAGCGCATGGGCGTTCGCACTGTATTGTTGTCTAAGCTCAATGTGGAATGACAATGACTTACGCTGTGCTAAGATAAACAAATCATAACAAGTATCTGTAATCGTAATGTTTTACAATCATTTAAAAGACGCATGTGCATTTGATTATAACTTTATTAAAGTACGCGTATCCATGTAGGAGCTAATATAACACGAGCTAAATACATTTTTGTAACATTGCATTCTTAAACAAAATAGAGCTAGCAATCATCATAAATGAATGATATACATGTACATGTGTTACACATCCACTATACTAAACCATTAATGTCCGATGCATGTTGATGTTTTCCTTGCCATTCTGCATGTTGTTGCCGACAGAGCTGAGGGCAAGTGGAGTAGGTAGGTTGCCTTTTTATATCATCAATCCTTTGGAAAATGTAAATAAGATACGAAAGTAAAGGAATGGTTTTGTCCTCTAATGAAAGGAAATGGTCGACCAGGGTAGTGTTCTTTCTTCTACTTGCCTTTATGCATTCAATGAAACATAAAACTGTCATTGAATCTTTCTGACCGCCTTCTGACGTTTGGGTGTCAATAATCCTTGCTGTAATGGACCCAATTGTAACAATGTTTACGAGAACGTCCTTGAATACATTTTTGAATACACTATTTAATATTCACTTGATACAATAACATGTATAGCTTTATCAAGCTTACATTGTTGAGTCATTGAGTTTGTACAAAGTGCACTGATGATCTCATCTGATTCAAGACTTTTGCTTGGCAATCTCATTGGGCTTTTGATAAGATACTCTGTACACAACAGTTGTCAATTAACAGTAATAATGGTAATTTGTAGAAAGTGATTTATTCATTGAAATACTAACCTGATGAAACTTGACTATACATCGAGGCTGATGGTCTTCAATGACCCCATTCACACTAAAAAAAAGATCGGATGATCCGATGAGCAGAAAGAGTGTGAACGGGAAGTGGATAGGATTTCGGCTTGTTTATGATTTTGACGTCATACATATGGGTACGTCGGACTTTACACCTGCAATCATACCCATAAAATGACAGAAACATACGATAAACGGGTAAGAAAAGAAAAGAAGTTTATGGACGAGTTTGCTATCAAAAATCAATGTTAATGTGTGTTATGTTTCCCCCCAGTGTTGGACGAGCTGGGTAACAGACACATTATCGGCCCTAAGGCGGGCCACCTGGCGCAGATCTCGTACGACCTGATGATGGCCGGGGGTACGGGTGAGGGAGAGACGCTGTTCGCGGTGGAGGGGCTGAAATACCCGGACAGGGACTTCAACGGAACCCTGCGGATTCACCTCAGTCTGCTGAAGGTACAATAATACCACCTCAATTCCCTGTAAACTTCTGGGCCACTGTTACCTACAGGCGGAGACGTTACCCTATTGAAAGAAAAAAATCTGAAAATTGACTTTATTTTATTTGATATAACATTTTATCCATGTACAGTAGGGGTGAGTATCGGTATAAAGACTGTTTTGTCTTGTTGAACCGGTCCAGAAAAAACTGACCTTTAAAATCAATGGGCCGGTTGTTAGACCGATTCGAAAGTGAAGATATTATACCGGCAGGCGTTCACATGTTGTGGGTCTTTCAGGTCCAAGAAAATAGCAAGAGCAAAGTAGAGGAGATTTGATAGTCATTTCTACCAAGTTTCTGCAGCCAAACTTGTTGTTTACATGAAGATAGGATGTTAAGATGCCAATGGACGTCGGATACTCTACCAAACAGAATTCTTTGTAGCGAAATGGACCATTGTTTTAAGTATCACCCATTCACAAGTTGTACATATAACTAGGTCCAGGTTTAAATCCGGACCTGGACCTGATCCTCTGGGCCTGGACCGTACCTGCACCTGAATTTCCTGTACCGTTACCCATCCCTAATGCACACAGAACGCCGCAGTCCCAGTGTTTGAAGACACAGTGATGTTCCGGTTGGCACCTTGGATCATGACCCCGAACACTCTGGAGCCCGTAGAAGCCTTCACCTGCCAGATGAAGAAGAAAGAAAACATCGACTTCGTCAATGACTTTACAAAAGTGGTGGAAGCGGCCGGCATAAAGTTGAACATCGTGCTGCCATACGAGAACAGGGGAGACCGTTGGATGCAGGTCAGTAGTATAGAATGCAATAGGCAACATTCTTCGTTCGGGAGGCTCCTGGAAACGTCACTCTGTATTGCCTGCACTATTCACTATGACTTGGCTTAACTATCATTCCTGTGGTCCTTATCAACAAATATAACAAGACAAAAACTATGGTTAACTTCACCATGAATCGCCTGTCCGTCATTGAATGTCTTTTTATGATCAGGAATTCCTTAAGTCAGCCCGGCCTAAAATACTTTTACGGGCCCAAACCACCTTGCGTCGCTCACTCGGTAGCTTATTCGGTTGTTATGAAAACCGACCAAGCTTTTTAACGCTGTATATACACCTCAGGGAGGAATTTTAACCATATGTTGTGTGCCATGCTGCCCTGAATTCTTCTTAACGATAGCATATTTTTCCAGGATGAGATCGAGCTCGGGTACTCGGAACTTCCCGGAAAGAAGCCGATGCCTGTCGTTCTGGACTCGCCACGTGACCGCGGGCTGCAGAAGTTCCCCAAGGGGAAGCTGCTGGTACTACTATCAATTTCATATTTACCTTCGTAGTTAAGTGCTAAGATCACATTTCCAAACCGGAGCTCAGTCGGACTGTTGACATGAACGAGAAGTAAAAGTACATAATCATCCATATATCGTACACAAATTATGCTCATGTCTATTGTTTATGTTTTATGTATTTCGCTGTCTCTGTATGGTACTTTTGAAGGAAATGAATGAGAAATACAATTTTCGACGATTTTATTACAAATGTAACGTTACATGTATTATCATGTGGGAAATTAGAAATACGAACATCACAATAGAACGGCATGTTGTCTTCTAATATTATGTATGATACCAGCTTATACACCATGATTACTTGAACTGCTCAAAACATTATGTAGAAAGGCGGATATAACGTTGAAAACCAAGTTGATTTTGTATATTCTTCAGGGCCCAGATTTCGGGTACGTTACCAGGTATGACCAGAACGAGTACGTAAACTCACTGGACTCCTTCGGCAACCTGGAGGTCAGCCCTCCGGTCAAAGTCGACGGAAGGACGTACCCGATGGGGAGGATCCTGCTGGGGTCTGCTTTTCCTACGTATGTGTCTTCATTCTTCATCTTAAAGAAACTTTAATATTGGTTAACTGTTAGACCATATAAAGTTTGAAGGTTTAGATATTCATATATACATCCTGTATATAAATATATATGTGTGTGTGTGTGTGTGTGTGTAGGTGCTTGTATGCGTGTCTTTGTGTTTGTTGTGTGCGTGTGTGTTTATGTCTTAGCGTGTAGCGTGTATGTGCGCTTGTGCGTGTGTTTGTGTGTGTGCGTGTACCTATGCTTGTGTATTTGTCTGTAAGTCTATGTTTGTCTGTATTTACGTGTGTTTGTATGTCTTGCCTGTATGTATGTACATGTGTTTGCTTGTGCGTCTTGCTTATAACCTTGATGAGTGAATATAAGAGTAGGCAATCTGAACCCTGAAGAGTATGCCCCCGTCCCTGCAGTACCAAGTACGGCCGCCGGATGATGCGCGTGGTCCGTGACTTCCTGTACGCCCAGCAGGTGCAGCCCCCCGTGGAGCTCTTCTCTGATTGGCTGGCCGTCGGCCATATTGATGAGTTCATGTCCTTCGTACCGGCGGCTGGTGGAAAGGTTTGATGATGCAACGACATTTTGTTTGTTGTCGTTTGTCTATTTATCATCCACAGTGCATTGTCAACTGACTCAATTTGCCAGTGACCCACACCAGGTTAATTCACAGTGTCACACTACAGTACAGTATGCGTTAGAATAGGCTGATAGGTTTGAATCACATATATCAGTTCTTTATTGTTTATAATCATCCAAGTTTTGCAAAGTTTATATTAACGACTTACTGTACAGCATTGCCAATCTTACTACAGTAGAAGACAGTTAATTGCACAACGGATTAACGCACACTTCTGTTAACTGCACGGAATCCCTAAGTCCCAGACCGGTACGGTCCAGCTAAATAACGTCGCATTATTGCACCAGCCGGATAATTGCACGAAATTCACTGGCAAATAGGCCGTGCAATTCAGCGGCTTCTTCTGAATAAAAACGTATGTGATATATTTTGCTACTAGGGATTCCGTCTCTTGCTGGCCAGCCCTGCTGCCTGCTACAATCTTCTGCGCAAGCTCAAGGATCAGGGTCATGGTGACGTGTTGTGCTTTGAGGGGAGGACCAGGCATGGCGAAAGCGCAGAAAAGAGCATCAGTGACCTTCTAGATGATGCCGATCTCAAGGCTGAAAGTATGCAGTGCCAGGTGCGTGATCCGTGACAGAAATCAAACGAGAATTACGTGCTCCATGACTGAAATCACATGAGAATCACTTGCTCCATGACTGAAATCACGTGAGAGTCATGTGCTCTTAGAGTGAATTCTCGCCGAATCACGCTCTACTTTTCTGAAATCACGCGAGAATCAACTGCATTTACTTTTATGATAGGCCAGGTTATACTGTGCCTCGATTGAAATATAGGAAGCTCAAAATAACACTCTTTTACCCAAAGCCCATGTCACGTGATCTGAGTGAATGTGGGGCGTCTTCAATGAGGCAATTGCACCCGGAAGTCGGTTTCAGCCCCCGTCTAAGTTTAAGGATTGTCGATGGCCCGAATGAAAAAGGCCCTTTTCACTTCTCATTGATAACGTCTTTTCTTACACTAGAACGACATCGACTGGAACCGAGACGTGATGAAACGGGAGCTGGGATTGGATGAAGGTGACATCATCGATCTCCCACAGCTGTTCCAGCTTGAGGAGGGGTCTGGAGCGGGTAAGATTGTCAATATTCACTTTAGGCAGGATAAGTTTCATTTGTTTGTTATTGTGAATGTGAACACAGCGTTTGTTGTTGTGTAAATATTTATGATTTTATGGTTGAATGGAAATGTGTCTTTCCTACTCCAAAAGAGTCGGTTTAATTTGTAGTTTGTACCTATTTCAACATTACACGTTGGGGAAGTTCACACTTGCAGGTAAACGATGTTTAAACACAATTCAATCTCTATATATAGCTGGATGCGATTAGGAGAGTACTTCTGGACGTTTCTATTTCTAGTGACTTGTTTACTACTTCTAAAGACATTAAAGAAGAATAGTGGGTGCCTTTGAATATTTTGTTAGAAATACCAATTAGCCCGCAAGTGAAATACGAGGGCCTCGTATGCTTCAATGCAATGGTTCATGAGTCGCATTGTGTGGCGTAACTGGTAGAGCGTTCGGCTTGGAATCTATAGGTTTCTTCTATAGATGAACCTATCGAGGTAAAAGAAAATGCTACATTTATACCTTCTGTCTGTTAGGGTCTGTACTGTGTAGTATGTGGCACTGTTAAAATAATAAGGTACTGCAGTGCTGTCCAAAAGCAAATAGAAAAATATGCTACCATTTCAGGTGCGTACTTTCCCGACATGGTCAACATGATCGTTCTCGGCAAGCACCTCGGGATCCCGAAGCCGTTTGGCCCTATGATCGACGGTGAATGCGCCATCGAGACGAACGTTCGGTCCCTCCTGGAGCCGCTCGGACTCACGTGCAACTTCGTCAACGACTGGGACTCCTACCACCTCCTGATGGGCGAGGTGCATTGTGGGAGCAACACTCGGCGAAAACCGTTTGATTTCAAATGGTGGAATATGTCGTTTTAGGGGGAAAAGCTCTACATCATAAAGCAGTAAAGTTGGTTTATCACTGGGCTACGTGACGTGTTCATCCTCGCTGTGACCAAGCGATTTGGCAGAGCAATCGACAAAAAACGAATCCTTCTACACTTTTGTGTGTTTTGTTGTCTTTTTAGTAATTCTGGTACGTTTGTCATGATATCTTCATTATGAAGTCAAGGGTAACACAAGTCCAATGTAGGACACAGCGAGGCCACCAATGTTCCGCAGTCCAATTAAGTACCGTCTGTTTGAAGTTTGCTGTGTGCCTTTAGCCAAAGAAAGCTTAAAGTACTTTAAAGTTGATAGACTAATAGGGGATGCTTTAGTAACATCATACTTATATTGTTGTAATATTACCATTCCAAAACAATACTTTAGGTCAGACAGAATGTGACATGTTTACAGTTTAGCTCCCTCATCTTCAAAATATGCTTTGCAAGAACAATTTAGATTTAAAGCCAAATCCAAGTGCCATGCCTTGATAACGAATCCAATGACCAAGTATTTAGTTAATACATATAAACAGTACTGATTACGCAGTTTTATTAGCTTTTTTGCTACCTTTGGTGATAACAAGTATTGTCTATTCAGTCATCGTATTATTAAAGGCTAGGAATAAGTGACAGAAGTAAACCAACATTATGCTTCGTAACTGCTTGAAAGAATTTGATAATAGGATTTTTCTGCTTGTATCGGTGATTTTGAGGACCAGCGTTTTTGTTGTTGTTTTGTTTATCATTCTCCTCATTTGTTGGTAAGACCACACTTTGTTTTACTGGTATCTGGACTTCTCTTATTACTTTTATGGCATTAAGGATGACAAAACATTAAGGATTACTGGCTATATCTATCTGTGTTTGATTTGTTAATCAACACCGCTAAGGTCCATGTCTATGCTGCTCGAATCATTGTTATCTCAAAATCCATATCCAGTATCTTACTATTGCACGACAAAGAAGAGAAAACTCAGAAGAAAAGTCATTTATTCACATGATATATAATGGCACCAACGTTTTTCATTATAAATGTTTCATTGAACTTATTTAGTATACTCATATCGTTAACAGTGTGATACTATTTTTTCTCGATAACATTATCAAGTTAGAACTAGCCAGCGTGGTTTTCAGGAATACGATAAAGTGCATCAGACAATTGACGTGGTAACATTCGTCTTAAAAAAACTGTTATGCCCTAGGATATCTCACCGTCGAAAAGCTCTACAGAAACATTCTTCTATGGGCTGATGAATTTTGTATGACACACTGTCACTGTTTCAAGGATGTCGCAAAACTATCGTAGGACCCGTGGAACCGGGTCTTAACGGGAAAAAAAGGATAATTCACCGCTTATGTAGAGTTCTGTAGAGTGGTCTTGAGGCAAGCTAGCGTGAAATGGGTAAAATTGGTTATGTTAGAGGTAGAAAAAGGGGTGAAAATAAAACATTGAGCAGGAGTTCCAGGCTGTGTGTTTTCTTAAGATTTAACATTAACATACGTTCCTTTTAAGTCACCTGAGCCGCATTGTCAATTTCGTATCTGACTTGATTGCTTTATGCACTTTATTCAGTTTGTCCATGTTCTTTCTTTCAATCGTGGCCCAGAAAAGAGAAGCCCATAGCCTCCGCGTCGTCCACTTCTACATCTCCCAGTTCAGTCTCCATGTCTGAGTCTCTCTCGTTTTCCTTGTAGTCTTCCTCAATTGAGAATCGTACGCGCCTTCCGTGACTGCTACCCGCACTCCCCTCACTGCTGGACCGTCTCAAAATCCCACGGATCGGCTTGTGATTTATCTGAAGGACCGAAGCGGATGTGGCGTCCATGTTGTTGACGTCACTTCCTGCTGTTGTAGCCTTACGTAGGTATCCCGTGATGCTTTCGTTTCCGTTCTTGCTTTCGAATTTGCGTTCTGTTGGTCCAAGAACGACGATGTCGTCCTCTTCGTCCTGTAAGATCCCCATAGTTTCCTGAGCCTGAAGATAGGAAGAGGAAGAGAAAGAGAAAAAAAAGACTTTTCCTGTGACTGAGCTGAATTTTTCAAAATTATTATCACTAGAAAAAAACATCGAAGACGTAATGACGTCTTCCTTCATGTTGATGCCATGATCACAAGCAAGATTAGTGCAAGGAAAATATTTTTGCGCTTTTTAGGTGTAAGACGATATGGAGATAACGTCTGAAAGTGTTGCAACGTGCCATCGTGGTCTAAGCATGACAAAATGCAGTGCAGTTTTGCTGCGACGCTTTCAAATCAGCTGAACAGCGATCTATACAGTTAAAGTCTGTATGATAATAGCTGGACTTCGCGCATTTGCACAGCAAACGTACAAAATACCAGCGCGCTTATTTAAAGACTCACACCGGGCACACCAACTTGATCTGTCTATGACCTGCCAATGATGATAATGGCAATAATATTAACAAGACTGCACACTGTGTTTCAAAAACACACAATACACGCGCACACACATCTTGTGATTTTCTACCATCATGATGGTTAACGTTGTTTTACTAACAGCTAACAGCAGGGCAACCGTTGATACTAGAAAGAGACATAAATTCGTGCACTGCCCATTTCAAAGAGCTGACACAACGATGATATGCCAACCATTTTCAGACGCTATCAAGGCACTCGCTGTTAGAAAAACATAATTCTTTTGCAGAATGTAGTTGTAGAATGATGATCAATGAAATATGTTGATGCGGTGTTCATGGCATAAACAAATCAAAATGTGTTGGAGCTGTTTGATAAATGTGTGTTACGCAAGTGAAGTGAACAACGTGATAGCCAATCCAATGCGCCCGAATGCCAAAGCATGAAGCCAAGCAAATAGCTAAACGTAGGTGTACAAACATGCTACATATATTCTAGACATGCAGAAAATACCATGACGGAAGAATGGTCTGTTATAATGACGTCTTCGGTTTCTACCATTCCAGTCTTCTTAGTAATGATACCGCTAGAAAAAGAACACTATAAAAGCAATAGATTTGTGCAACCTCCGCCAAGGCACCATGGCGCAAAATTTGCAAAAGGGATCTTTAGGGACCTATTATTTTTCAAGTAGGCCATATTAATTTGATTATATGGATTGAATCCTCTGGGAACCCCAAACTAGTGCGAGTGTGGGAATAGTAAGGAAAAGAGTTTGGCCTAAAACGTTGCTTACATTATGAAACCTAAGCGATCAGTAACTGTAAGATTGAAAAAGAAAATGACTGAATTCAAACGCACAGAGTATGGTATACTGAAAATAGATTCTTCACATGTCTTCTTTGACCTATCATTATGCAGCTGCTTTGTACGATCTATCGATCTACAATACGGTTGAATACTTCTTTGGGGGGGGGGGGCAAAATTGCTGCTCACGAAACATCATCAACATAACCAAATCAACATGGCCTTAACATGTGAAAACTCACTGGTCATTCAGGAACATTTGGTATTTTAGAATTTAGATGTGTTTTCTTCTGTTTAAGGCAAAGCTACAAACGGAAAATCCCATGAAGTTCAAAAAGGCCTTGGCGGAGGCAACAACCCAGCAAGTCCCTGCCCAAGCAGCCATGTTCTATTGATAGGTGCGTCAACTGACCTTCCGTTTCATTCAGTGAACATGCCTCACCGTTTGTGCTGTTTGCTTCGGTTGCGTGGACTCCCCCGGCTTTCCCGGTTCCGTGGTATCGTCCTGTGCGGGACGTAGCGGACTGGTGGGGGTCGGGGGCGGCGTAAGCGACGACACGCTCTGGCAGAACGGGAAACGGAAGAGAGGCTTCCGGTCATGCGCAGTTGCAAAATCCCAAGGCAGCAAATTCAAAATGGCGACCCAAGGAGACAACTAAGTTGGCACTAGGAAATGTCAGTGTGAGGGCTCATTTTAAATCAATGGGAGAAATGAAAAGGATATTTCTATTGACTAAAGATGGGTTTTCTTCGGTGTGTGAGGTGATACAATTATGTTTGTGGAAAGATCAAAGCACATGGCCGAAGATATGCACCTACCAATAGACATGACCACGTGCATAGAGCTCATAATGTGGTTTCTCACATATGATACAGTCAAAAATTAACTTCCCTGTATCCAACTTACCGATAAAAACTCTCTGATGGCCATACTCTCTTCGGGAGTGACAGTTATCAATCTGGGTGTATTCTCGCCTACTGCAGTTTCGATAGCTTGTGCTGTTCTAAACTTTCTTCTTCTACGAAAGTCGCCGATAGCTGTTTCTACTTCAGATTCGTCCTCTTTATCGTTCTCAGTCGTAGCTTCCGTTTTAGATTCGACCACACTCGCCGCCTCTTCGGTAACATTCGCCGTCACTTCGGCCACCCTCGCCGTTGTCTCTTCGGCAACCTTCGCTGTCTCTTCGGCTACCTTCGTCGTGACTTCGTTTGACGCTTGCGCGGTAGCAGCCTCTTCTGTTGGCCGTTCGTCCGAGTTGTTGTTCAACACTGATGCGTAGTATTCCATACTGGCTTTACTCATAGGCGGTCGGTCTTGCAGGGGGTTCATATCTTCCTTGTTATTTAGGAAGTAGTGGGGTACTTTGGAAGCAGTGGGTAGGCAGAAAAGAACGGCAACAGTGAAGAAGACGTTGGCTACAATCAAGCTGGTTAGGAAAAATTAGTCTGTATAAACACAGGAATATAAGTCTAATATTGTTCACAACTATAGTTATATAAATGTACTAAATGAGAAGTAAGAATATGTCACAAGGCTGTCATTTCTAGGGAAACACGTAATAAATGGTGTCCCCACTTCCTCGAACTAGAAAAACAAGTTTAGAAACTACGTATATGTAGTCCTCGCAGGCATCATCGTCTTCTGGGGTAATCATTGCTAGTTTTGGGAAGGTCATGCACGCCACAGAAAGGCAAGATCCACAGGCTACTCGCAGGGAATTTAGCGACTGAAATGTGTTTGGGAAAGTTAGCTCTTTTGACTCACAACCATTTCCTGAAACAAAGAGAATCACCAAATAAATGATTTGGGTGAACAGAATGGTTGCAAGAAATAATTCGTCATGTTTTGCCCAAAAGGAATACAAAGGACCAAGAACCACAAAATGACAGCCATTGGTCGTTCATGGAATACATAGTATTACATGTATGGCTTAAGGCATGCATTATGAGCTTTTATGGAAATTTGACATGTTTGCTGCAAGGGTACGCAAAGAAGGCGGCTCTATGAAGCAGAAGTGTAGCATTTGATCTACATTGTTTACAGGAATTTGCTATGCTGATGATTAGGATAATCTAGTGGTGGAAATGGCTTGTGTCTGCCTAGCATACAGCTTTAGTTTGTACCCATCATAAAGTCTGTTTGCTTGGAGATTTACATTGTGATATAGTCTTTTGCCATGGGCAAGCATAGAGGTAATTCGGCCAACAAGTATGTCAACTATAAGAGTATCAGTAGGTTTTTCTTTAAAACTGTGTGCATGAAATCTAGTCTTTAAGCAATCGTATAGGTCACGTTTTTTTTAATGAAAATTCACTTTACGGATGCTTTTCAAATACTTATGTTGAGTTTCACTGCAAGTACAAAGAAGAGATTGGTCATAAAGTATTGGGGGAGTTTGCGGGGATGTTGTTACGTTTATCGGTTAAACAGAGAACGCATACTTGGGTAGCGAGTGAGCCTGGAGGTTGAAGGCCTCAGAGAAGCCGCTGCAAGGTTTTCTGTTGAACCATAATAACTCGGATAACTACCACCGCCAAAGGCTGCCAGCGGTAGTGGGGAGCTTATTGTCTTTCGACGCCATTTTTGTAGGGACGCCATATTGTTTCGCCTCCTATCAGCTGGGTTCTCATACACGCCAGACGTCGCACCTTCCTCCGTCTTGTTTTCTTTTTGTGAAGTGGAAGGGGGGAACGACTGACGAATCAGTTCGACTTTGTCACTTTCTTCTGACTCTAAGTCGCCAACACTTCCCGTCTCTGCCCCAGATTCTGTTCAAGTTAAACATTAATGATAATATCAATAAAATTTGAAAGAATCTTCACCAGCGTTGTTTGGGAATCTTGGGGTTGGAATTTTAGCTGGCAAGCAGGGGAAAATTTTCCGGCAGCTACAGGGATGGGACAATTAGGCCATTATGGCTTGTAAAAGGCAAAAAAAACGAGGTAGTGGCAGTAGTAGTAGTAGTAGTAGGCGTACGGACATCAAGAAACCTAACCATCGCAGGTGGATGTATGTTAATGTATAAGGGCTGAAAAGACTGCACTGTCGACGAGGTGTTATGGCATCAACACATCAAACTTTAATCGAAAAGGAACATATCACACGTTATAAGCTAAAAAATATAAGGCATTAGAAGTTACTTTTTACCATCGGAAAGATCTAATAGGAAAGGTAGACTACGGTTGGGAGGACTATAGCTGAGTAGAGCTACTGTCAAAGAGCGAATCGTCTTATACTATATGTAGGCAGACATAAGAATCATTTCCACCATTGTTATCTATGACAAAGGGAATTCTGATTATATAGGAGAGCCATAGGGTACGGTAGACTTATTATCAAACCAAAGAGCCAGCCTACTTATGGCCACTAGCAGCGGGAGTACAAAGAGTCGAATAGAAATGTTTAGAAAAGATTTGCAATGAGTCTGTATTGGCTGGCATGTAGTATAACCAATGTCAAATATACAATATTGCCTTTAGATACTTCATAGCAATAATTACAGTTCAAAACATCATTCACTTATGTACTTGTAATGATACTTCTTTTCAAAATAATACAGATTTCTTGCTTTTCATACGAATAAAACTGATCATCAGTAGATACGTGTCTGCAGCAGAGGCCATGGTCATCAAATCAGACGAGCTTATTTTTTAATCCGAAAAAGATGTCATTTCTTCCATCTTTCAAGTCCAATATTAATATTTTATTCTGTGCCTTAGGTCTATAATATATAGCAGCGAAATATTCTTTGATTTTTCTTACAAAACTTGAAAGAAAACGTGAAATTAAAGGAATTGTCGGTGCGATAGTCATTCACAGAGAAACTCAATTTGTGAAATATGCATTTTTAAAGTGTGCAATCCGATTTGTCGACCTGACGTCATTACTGGTTGATGATGCCAAACAGGGTCTTGTAGAGAGTGGAACCAGCATCTCCAGACAAAGTACCTGATTGGCTAGACGTCGAAGGGGCGGAGCTTGGGCTCTGCGTCCTCGGAGTGATGAAGACGTCATCGTCATCAGCAGGAGGACCTCCTGCAGCTCCCTCACCACCTCGGGCATCTTCGGACGGAGGGTCGTCCGACAGGATCCCCATCCCTTCCGATTCTGTCACGGTCGTGGTCTCGTAGACTTCCGACGTGGCGTCGGCTTCCCGACTGTCTACGAAGTTGGAGTCGTCACTGCCGGACCCTGCTCTCTCGCTGATGCTGCCTCTGGTTTGGGTCTCAGCATCTGCAACACTGCTGTGCTCTGCAGGAGATGGCATCAGATTAGTAAGCGGTAATCATAACTACTTTCATTGATCTGTAGAACTCAATATCTTATACCATATTACAATAATGGGTTTATTCCCAAATAATGACAGATGGCTAAATGGAAAAAATATTTAACATGGAAAACATGCTGTTAGGTGAAATAAATCTAACAACTATTTCATATACTGGTTTTGTTATCTTAGACTTCATCTCTGAATGCAGTGGGAAGAGTACTCTACCCGCTATCTAATACAATTGATAACTTTCATAAAGTGGATGGCTTTAATGATTGCAATTATTTTTTTCCGTATAACAGTTATGTTTCAAGTTTCGGTTTCTACCTTACCTTTTATAAAGTCTAGCTTCTGAAGAACGTCTTCTTCCTTGGAGAAATTCACTTCAAGATGGTTGAAGCCTCCCTGCTCTGGGATGTTAGCATTGTTGCTGCTCTCAATTGCCTGATTTATTCTGTAGAATATAGTATCATGTTTGGCCCAAAGTAAGAATTAATAGACAATAAAGACTTTTAAAGTATCAATGATTGTTTTGACAAGAAAGGCGCAAACAACACTCAAATTATGAACAATAATGTACATGTATAAATTCCGTACATACGAACAAAAATGTACATGTATAAGTTCCGTAAATGCTCAAGTTTCAGCGAAGTAATACAGCAATTTCAACTGCATGTGTACAGTATGTGTTCTATAACCATTTTCAAAGTAAAGAAGTAGCACGTACCTCACTATCAGTTCTTTGGTTTTCTGCGTGATAAAAGGAGAAAACGTTAAGAACGCATACAAAATATGTTGGGTAGGGATGTGCAATCATTGTGTCCATACAAAAAACTTTGTATCTATGCATGTTATCAAAGAGGGTATTTCGGTTATTTCAAAGGCATGAGATTAGATCCCACCGCTGCCACCAGTGAAGCAAATACCACCGCTGCCACCAGTGTTACTCATCAGAACAGGCTAAAGATGGCCGCACTGTGTTAGAGCTGAAAGATGGGCGATCTCATCCCTTGATTTTAGAATTTTAGCCTCGCAATCAGCCATATTATTACTACCTGGTAGGTAGCTAAATAACATGAGGTTTCATGGTTCTGACTGCGCATATGTCATGTCAAAGGTGAAGCCCCCTAACTTGTGATGAGTTTATACAATGGTCGATACATGTCCGGACATGTTTGCTAAAATATGTCTCACGGTCTCCAAGATTGACATGTTGCCCATGATGCATCGCACAGCGCATGCGCAGTTCGAACCATGAGCCCAATTATAAGAGTGTATACCGGGCTACTCACCTAAAACATTAGGAGCAGATAAATGGTACTGTGCAGTGAAAAAACACCATCCACATCACCAGAAAACTTACCTTCCCAAGAGAGAGAGAAAGAGAGAACACATTTTGTAGTCCGAAACATTTACGTACCGCCAGGAAAGCAGCCTTATTCGGTTCCTCCAAAAACTGGAGAGTACTTTCCACCATCTTTGACGAGTTCTCCAACTCTGCGCTGTACGTTACGATGAGATCCTGCGGAAAACGTGTTGTAGAATCTGCTTAGAAACGGCGTTAGAATCTAATATGTACTGGTTAGGTCTTCGTACCGTTAGGAAGGCAGCCTTGTCCGGCTCTTCTAGAAATAGCAGGGATTCTTCCACCGACTTGGCAGCGCGTTCCAGCTCCCCACTGTACTTTGCGATCAGTTCCTAGTGGGAGGCAGGCGACGGATACGTATTATAGATTCAAGGAACATGTTTATAAAAAGGAAATAGGTAAAATATGTGGGTAGGGGGTGGAATGGAATATTTGGGCTTTGCAGAAAATATTCCTCGTGATGATCGCAACTGTTACTTGATAGAAAACAGGCAAAAATGGAAACATAAACAGAAGGAAGAATTGATAGTGTATCTTTGGTCTTGTACGAAAAAAATGTAATGATAGCAACTTTTTTTCTTTTGTTGCCCAAAGAAAAAATATTACGTGGCTGTAATTTAATTTGATTCATTGAAATTGCAGACAATACAATAAGTGTTGTTCGGATTCATTACAGTTTGCACTGTGCTAAGAAAATGAAAGTTCTCACTTAAAACAAAGCTGAGGCTTTTATCACTTAGTTATTTTCCTTACCTGCAGCACTTTCTGTTTCTCGAGCTGTTCTTCCGTTACCAGTGATAGCAGCACCCCCTTGCGATCCTCTATGATACTGTACAGTCTGTCGAACTTGTCACAAATGGCGGCCTTCACCTCGCGTGCATTCATCTGTTTGAATTTTGGAGGAGAAATTGAATAATATTGGAGATTCCTACAAATAGATAGGGTTATAGCAATGGTCAATGTTTGGACTTCAAATAGTGATTCGCTGGGAGGCAGACGCAATGCATTTTACACTGTCGTAAGAATGCGTGTATGTCCAATAACATTAAACAACCAGCAGGCTTTTCGTGGTGAGCATTTACTATATGCCTTCCGCTGCTAGCATTCTTCCTTGTATTTTGTACTTGACAATTACTTAATAGAAATCTCTTTGTTTTCTTTAAAATTTCTACTAATGTTCATACAGTCCTGGGGATTCCATTCTCGCACAGAGAGCCTCGTTGCTCTGTTAAACCGAGATGATGTTTCAGCGTTTGGGGGCTTAGCATCTAATCAGTTGTGAAACAAACATAAAATTGCCTTCATTTAATGAAAACATTTAGGCGATTCACTGATTAACTGACAGGTGCTAAGATGCCACACTAAAAATAGTGGAAACCTCTTTCTGGTTTAGCAGAGCCTCATGTGTTGTATGGTAGCCTGACTAAAATCACGCCCCTAGCGGCCGGCCCTACAATATTGCCGCCGCTCTCGGGGAGGGGGTCATTAACCCCAGCCAGCGAGAGATTATGTAAACATAGACTATATTCCTTCTGGTTAATCTCTACATCATTTTCTCACCTCATGTATCCTGCATCCCTCCTCCAGTAGACTGATGACGCTCTGCAGCTTGTCGTTCGCGGCCACTTGTTTGGCTATGCAGTCACTCAGCTCAATCTAAAATCACAAAATGCAGAACTTCAACAGGGAATCCAGTATACTTATGTGAAATACTTAGAGGTTTTATGAATTTCAAAATGCCATAGCCCTAGTCTTCTAAGATGTTAGTAGTCCTCCTGTGAACTTTTTCTCTTAACCAATCCTTGTTCATAGTATCATTATCCCAATAGGGGTGAAGGGCAAGGAAGCTGCCCAAGGACTGTACCACACTACTTCCAGGGAGGGGGTGTGATTCTGCAATGCTGTAGTACCCGCAAATACTGCCAGGGGACCCGAAATGGGCCCATTTCTCTGGCCTGGGACCTCATAAACTACTCAAATACCAAAAAAAACATAAAAGTTCATCAAAATTGTATCATTGCTTCTTTGATGTATCTAGTATGTATCTATTTGCTTACATCGTAGGTCGTATTGCCTATATCACATTGGTCTACCATGGATTCTTAGAAACACACGTGTGGGATTTGCATACATATTGCTTCGGCACCGTGTGTATCACGCTTGATGTACACAACACCAGCACGGGGTGTGTCAGACTATCAAGAATGGAGCCCTCACCCAACTTACATCGGCAAACATCTTCTACATAGTGTGACATATCATGGGTGAGTGCGCTTTTGGCTGTAGCCTACTTCTGTCTTGGCTGACCTCCATTGAGTTAAGAAGTGGCACAAGAAAAGATAAGACACCCTCCCTATATAAACATGTTCGGTATGGGGCAGTCACAAGATTCACTCAAGACAACAATTACCCAATCAACTGTATATAATTTGCAAACGGTCAGGTATTCAGAACTAGTTCTTTTAAGTGTCAGTAAAGATGTGAACACAAATTAGAGGGTTATGACTAGAGGGTTGATTTCCGTGATGAATAATGGATACCAGGGCAAAGCCACAAGAAGGCTCAAAATCAAATCATTTCATTCACTGAGATCAAGACCTGCTGACATACCACAAATCAAGACAATGCATCCATTCTTTCTCGACGTTTCGTGTTGACACAGTGGCAGACAATCACACACTCTCACGAACGCTGCTGCCTAAAATATAACCGCAATGTTCCACGGAGGTTACGAGGCTTTCGAACAATGCTAACTAGTAACATTTGAACGAAACATCCGCCATCTTGAATTGAGCTGACTCACGGTTACCGATCACATGAGCTTTGCCTCCTGGTAATACATTGTATTTAATCTTGATAAAAAGTTTTCTTGTCTATAATCTGTAAATAACTCTGACAACCCTCAGAAGATTTGGTTATTTTTCAAAATCTTTGCTAAACATGAGGGGATTTGTATCTAATCATACAGTAAAAGGCAACAGTTTAACTCAAGCAACATGTAGACTTGTAAACGGGCAGAAATATTTGAAAGCCTCCACTGTCTTTCATCAGTAATTTTAACCAAAAGTTTAAAGATAGATGTAAATGAGTTGAAGACAAATTTAATGTCCAAAAAAGAAGTTAGTAATCGATTTTGTAATGTTTTACACGATACTGAAATCAACGGTGCTTTGCTTTTCTTCGTGTTCTTTTTATCTTGAAGGCTGTTTATCGGTTTTGCGAAAACCACCAATAAACTTTATGTATCACTGATGACGCTGCTGGCGTTGTTAAGCTATAACGATAATTGAAGTTGACCCTATCTTATTTTCCATCATCATGTCGTCTGGTACTACTGCTATATTTAGCGAGAATCCCTCATGTTTAACTCTTTGTACCTTGTTCTTTGCATATTCTTCAATAGACTGTTTATCGATTTTGCGAAAACCCCATATAAACTCTATGTATCACTGATGACGCTGCTAGTTTTGTTAAGTTGTAACGATAATTGAAGTGGACCCTATCATGTTTGCTGTCATCATGTCGTCTGTTGCTGCTGCTATATCTAGCAAAAATCCCTCATGTCTAACTCTTTTACCTTCGCCAAGAAGGTTATGTTTTCAGTAGCTTTTGTGTATGTTTTTGCTTGTATGTATATATTCTGAGACGAAAAAAGCCGAAGGATATATTTATATTTGTATATGGACAGCATAACTCAAGGACGCCTGCATGGATTGTATTGATATTTGGTACGAGGGTAGTTCTTGATAAGACCTTGTTTATTTATGTCGCAGATAGATAACTCCCAAGGCTGCTAGCTAGATGTGACGCATGTTAAAAGCAAAACTAATCCTCTGGCCTTGGCACTGCCCCTACCGCGCTACTTTTGATCTTTCATATTCGGACGAAAGCAAAAGCTTGGCAGTACAAGTCACCTCCACAAAGCTTTAAATATCTCCTTGAATGCAACTAGAATAGCCCCAGTGACAGAAGGGTCATATTATATTAAAAATATTTGAAATTGTGTGTAATGATACAATGCCAATAAACGGAGTACACTTTCAGCACGAATAGCTCATTTAAAACTCTCAGAGGTCGTATCCTTACTGTTTAGGTCCTAGATGTTTGAAACATGTTCTATTGACGGGATAACTCAGACGTCATCCAATTTAATTATAAGTGCATCTGGATCCGTACAACACACTTCACAGCTTCGCAGACATTACATTAGACTGAACTACCTTTCGCACATAACCTTTGCACATCGAAAGACAGAGAGAGACAAATAGACAGACAAAGACAGAGAGGGACAGAGAGAGGGAGAGACAGACAGACAAACAGAGAGAGACAGAGCTATAGAGAGAGAGAGAGAGACAGAGCTAGATAGAGAGAGACAGAGAGATAGAGAGAGACAGAGCTAGAGAGACAGAAAGACACACAGAGAGGGGTAGTCAGGGTACTCTTGAAATGGCTTGCAGAGAAATAGTGCGGAATTTTGTTGACCCAACGTCTCCACTTTAATCCTGTGAAGGAATTTGTTACGTCTTCGCCAACGCGAATGGGCCCAGTTTCTTCACGCAAAGGCAAGCATGGCGACAGTGAATAGTATTACACAAGTTGACAGGCGTACCGACACGAACCGGGGCTATCAATATGTAACGCTAGTTCGCCTTTATCCGCGGGGTAACCTATATCCGTTGTATTTGATAAAGTTTATGTAGGGCTATCAAGTCAATGTATTGAGAAAACTGCAATTTGTAACCACCGTATGTCGACTCGATATCCCTTTATTAAATACAACAAATATAGGTTACCCCGCGAACAAAGGGGACCTAGCGCAACGGTTATTTTCCATAACAAAAAACAGTACGTAAAATTTGGCTGAAATCAAGGTCTGTTTCTATAACATAATTATGGAATGTCGTTATGTTGAATTATTGCAATGTAAACATCAAATGTCACTATGTGCTGCCTGTGATATTACTACTACTAAATATAGCACTACTAAAATGGCGCGTTAAGTAACAGGTCATTACAAATCTGCCAACTTAAACAAACAGGAATGCGCATTGACGTTTTCCTGCGTTAAAATTTGTTACCTCCGTAAAATGGGGTTGCTGTTTTTGGTGTGTGGATTTGTTGATTTCCTGTTAGGCCACGTTGATTTGATTATATGGATGACATCCGCGCTCGCACCGATTTTCGGCCATTTCCAAAAAAAAAAAAAAGTTTTCGACCACACAATAAATTGTGCAAAGCAGCTGTAAAATGAGCACAAATATTCCGTAGATTGAAAAAAAAGTATCAGAAAACAGATAACTAATGGCATAGAATGCCCAAATGAATCTAAAGTCAAAGAATAAGATGTGAAAGGACAGAAAGAAATGTTGGTTGGGGGAGGTACCAGTACAGAAAATTCAGGTCCAGAGGATCATTTCCAGGTCCGGACATGAACCTGGACCTGATTGTCTGTGGAAACTTGAGAACTGGCAATACTCAAAACAATGGTAATTGGTCAATTTTGCTACAAAGGAATCTGTTTGGTGGATTATTGGACTCCCACTGCATTTTAAAATCCCATCTCCATGTAATAAAGGCTAACTGTCTCTGTACCTTTGACTGTAGAAACTTGGTGCAATTGACTATAAACTCTACTCGACTTCGCTCTTGTTGTCTTCTTGGCCCCCCGGTTAGACCCCAAATGGCTGCCGACATAGTGTGTCCATTTTGTAATTGGCGAAACCTGTTCCTCTGTTGTTTTTTTCAGGTCTGTTTTTTTTCCGGATTGGTCCAAGAAGAAAAAAATGTTTTGCACCCGTATGATGTACTGGTCCCTACACCTACATGTAACTGTTGGTATACCATACTATGTGTGTTTAGTCCTATGTTCAACCTTCCTGGCCACTTTGATTTCATACTGAAGGCAACTTTTTTTTTTTGGCCAAACTATTTTTTTATTCGCTCGCTCGCATCAGTTTTGGAGTTCCCAGAGGATGTCATCCATATAATCAAATCAACATGGCCTTATCAAGTCAAGAAGCAGATATCGATATTGCCATATATGTGGAGCGTGTGACTTGTGCTATGAAAATAGATATGTCAGATTTTGTAAAGAAGTTTGAAATATAAACTCTTAGATATTTCACGACAGTATAATAGGATATTTCATTTCATGTTTTCTACCCAATAACGAAGAAAATGACGCATCCCAGGAAACTGTTACACTGACTGATTTGGATGTCGTGCAGAGCATACCCAAATTTGTCAACAAGTCGTCACTACCCCCTTATGTGTGACGCCCTGTGGCCTAACACAAAATAAACTTGATCGCTCTCTTATTTATCGCGCTCTAATGCTCATTTCTTGAAAAACAGCATTTTGTTTTCATCTTTACTTTTGCTTGATTGCGGATGGTTGCCTAAAGAATTCACCTTTGTTTTATTTTCGCCACCGCTTCAATGCTATTCAGGCGTGTTTAGACAAGTAAACAACTTGAGTGACAGAACACATGTTGTCTTGTGTCTGACCATAGAAATAGACTACTTCACAAACAACTCATGATGGCAACCAACGGTTTCTAATCCGTTCAAGGACAAAGAAATGACGCACAATGTATCTGTTGTTGTATCCGTGAGGTAGTATTTGTTATAGTTCTTTTCAAGCTATCACCAATTTTGACAGACGGAGGCCATATATAAGTCTTGGCAAGCGACCGCGGTGAATGTATTATGAAAATAGATATGTCATATCTTTGAATGTGTACCAAATGAAAACATGTTTATCATTTTATATTCACCGTGTTCTTTTAGCCAACAGCATTTGGAAGTAAAACAAAAAACCTGCCTGTAAGTACTAGTATAAAATTACGCAGCAACAGTTACTACTCGTATTATAAAGCATTGAATGCATAACAGAACTTTTGTTTTCATAAAATGCGTAACTGCAAAGGCACAGTGCTTATTAGAGGCCCTCTTTTCAAAAACATTAAGTAAAACACAAACATAAAAATATAATATCGGATGGTTCAGATTATGACGCATGCGTTTTACGAGAACGGGTACGTCCTGTTGTTTTGATAAAAACATTTGCATGATTTTACGATCAAGAATTCATGCTAAAAGGGGTTTTCAAATTTGACTCTAGTAGCCATAGGTACTACGTTGTATGTCTTATTTTGGTGTTACAGGAAGTGAAAAACGCGTCATTGGTCGATGTCACATGATGGCAGACAACATCTGTTACTTATCGCATGAGAATGACATAACCCGCCCGAAATATATTGGGATAAGTTGATTTTCAAAGAACGTTATTCCATTTTTGTAGGTATTCATTATCAAGACGTAAATTTCGTCTCTATAAAAAGCAATTTTTTCTGTCAAAAAATTGTCCTTACATGTCAGAACTGAACATAACTAAGATTAAGAGAAGCACATTATCTATACAGTCATATAATGAAGCATGTCTAAAGGGTAAAGAGCAGATACCTATTTCGAAAATAGCATCCAACATTCAAAATGAACAAAAAACATTGATCGGCCCATAACTAGAACGAAGTTGTTGTCATTGGTATTTCTAATACTACATATTCGCCATGGGTATTGTATACATATCTGAATGAAATCAAAATATGATTCACCATCGAAAAATGCTTCAGCCATTCATAGCAACTCGTAGACTTAAGCTACAGTTTCCGTTCTGAATTTCAATGGATCACAGTACAACGTTGTTTCCGCAGTATATAGATATGAACCCACGGTATCGTATCAGATGTTGCAAAGGGTCAGAGTTATAAAGACATGAAGACTGCTATTGCCATGTGTATCCGGTGACCTCTTGTAAAGCACGACTGGTGAGAAACATGAAACCCTACACCGGCCCAGCTGTCTACATCGTCATGGGCAGTCAGACGCAAACAGATATTTTCCTGGGACACAGGTTAAAGCTTTTTACCTCCATGATTAAAATGGAGGTATTGTTTTTGTCTCTGTATGTGTGCCGTGTACGTGTGTGTGTGTGTGTGTGTGTCTGTGTGTGTGTGTGTGTGTGTGTGTGTGTGTGTGTGTTGTCCGTGGTCAGTGTTACTATTAAGGTCATTAAATATATTGAACTTATCTAATAAGGACAGCTGCAGCTGGATGGGTTGTGATGATATGTGGCTTGGGAAGTAACGTTGTATTTTGGAAGTCATCGCTTACGATGAATCAGTGTAATATATCCTAAACTAAAATTTAGTACTAGATTAGATAAGCAATAGAGAAAGAGTTTAAAAAGATAGTTGGGAATGGTAGATACGGAAGCGATTGTTGGTATTCTGTAATGTGTAATGCTATTTTCTTAGAAAAAATATATCTTAAGCTTTAAAACCCTGTAGAAAAGAAATAGCCATGTTACTGTTTGGAAGATTAAGCTTATGTCGAAGCTGTCATTGTTTCCGTTTTTACGCATGCTCAGTGGTAATGCGCTGACCCATGTTACGTCACTCATCAATGCACAATCAATGTGATTCTTAGTCCAAAAAGAGTAGTTACTTACCTTCTGTCGACTGTGCACTTCTGGGATGGTCGCCACTTCGTGATCCTGATGTTCTCCAAACACTTTACACATAGAACATATGGGAGACTGGCAGGCCATACAGTACACGTTTATCCTCTCTTCTTCATGAACCTCGCACATCAGCTCTTCCTTCTTCTTAGTGATCTTGATCCCTGTCCCTTCCATCTCCTGTTTGTAGATGTCGATGATGTTCTCGACCAGGAGGTTTCGCTGGAGCCCGTAGACGCCATGGCGGTCGAGCACGACCTCGTGACGGCAGGTTGGGCAGCGGAACCGGCCGCCGCTCCCGACCACGCTCGGTGTACCCCGCGACTGAAACACGTCGTTGGCGCACTTGCGACAGAGATTGTGCTGGCATGGTAGTATCAGCACCGGTTTGTTGAACATCTCCAAACAGATGGGGCACGTCAGCTGCCTCTCTAAGTTGTCCATCTTGCTGTAGAATACGCGTGAAGAAAATATCGGTGGAAAATCACAGCGGAGAGACTTGACGTGACTGCAACTCGCTACCCGCAAATTCTTTCCGTCTGACCGCTCTATAGCCTTGTGGATACTGAGTCCCGAGCCAGGCGTTACCCGAAAATAGCTTTTCACTCTGCCCACATTTGAAGCACGTCTAGTACTAATTCTCCAGCCCCAACATTGCCACTAAAATTGAAGACGCTCAGTTTGACGTAATGTGACAAGTTCAATACCTTCAAGACTTCAGACGACAGGTTTTTCTAATCGTCAGGGATAGATCTGAAAACACAGTCCGTGGGGGTTACGCATACTCAGTGTCGGGGATACAGGAGGAAGGGGCGGCTAAATATAGCCGGAGCAGGGCTTGGAACGTTACGCCGGTCCGCTGCGTGCCATTGGCCTTATAGGGAGGCTATTATTAGATCCCCCGGCATGGAGACATATTCATCATCAAAGGGAAACGTGAAAACGTCTTAATTTTGCAATATGATATTTTTCACAGAAATTACATTTTGTACTCAATGTATGTGGGATTTTGTTTATAGTGAGTGCGTGCATGTGCCAGAGGTTATAACACTGTACTTGCTACAGAAGGTTCTAGAGTTTGAAACATGGCTGTTGTTAGTTACCAGACCGACCTACATTAGTTACAGTTCGTAGAATACAGTGTAGATTGTACATTGTAACGGAATCATATAGATTTGTGATTTGTAGTAGGGGATACACTGAAAGTACTCATACTGTACATGTCGTCCGTCCGAATTGTTTCAGTCAGTAGAGCAATTAGTTGATCTGTATGGTAGTATACCCAAGTTTCATAACATAAAATCTCAGATAACCTCATCTAAATACAGGGTGCACCTTTTTTCATAGCTTGATGTACATGTATGATTTTCAAGGTGCAGTTTATAGGATTATCATCAGGGGGCAATGCAGCAAATAATAATAGCCAACACTAGTATTCGAGTTGTCTCTTTCCACAATGATATTATCACTACCCATTGTCACATGTATGTTCCCTATGTTTTTACCATCATGTACTTGCAATTAGCCTCCGGGCATGAACATGCAAATAAACTTTCATATAACTTTTAGTTAAAATATTGTAACAATATTGTTGCTTCTTACTTCCTTCGAATATTAAATCCAATCACTCCACTTGGTAGGCAACAAAAACCAATGCGTGGATACTGGGAACGTTTGACAATAAGTCTACGAGAGCCGGTAACGCTTAACAGTAAATCAACTTATTCCTATGATAGGTTTAGGGAACGAGTCCATTGTATTTATAGTGACTAGTATAGTAATATGTAGTCAGCAAAAAAACAAACACCAACACGACAGGACGCTGTAATGTGACTTTTAGGCAATCTGTATTAGGAAGATTAAAGAGACCGTTCATGCTTCATATTTATTTAGTAAGGAATATCTACTGACAATGACTTAGGGCAGATTAAGAATTACGGTGCTACGAATAACCAAGCTCACTACGTCTCAGGGAAAAGGGCACACAGACCCCGGGCCCGTGAAGTGTTTGCATTGCCTTGGTATGCAAATTTAATTGTCTATAATACAAAGGTATAGTCTGATGTTTATTACACTGCCTTAGTATCAAAACATGTGTACACCTGCAGCTACTATGTCAACGGACCACTTCGCCTGGTATTTGTACAGCGGTCGATATGTGTTTACTCAGTGTTTGGGTGTTACATTATAGGTCAAGGTTTAAAGGTTGACTTAAACACTAATGGTGGTATTATAAGTGGTAATTGAGCAAGCTAAGTGGCCAATTACGTATGTATATTCATGCGAAGAACATAATTGTTCTTGTGTTTTGCGCACTTCCAGTTTGTGGTCATTGGGCGTTTTCACTCCGAAACTCACCCCGTACATTCGAATAGATTCGCCCAATTTAATCGTTCTCCGCTGGTGACCCCTACCGGCTAGGCACCGAAACCTTAAGGTAACAGGTAGGTGTTTTCAAAAGATAAGCCTTATAAATCATAATATCAATATTGCAAACTTTAACCATATGAGGCCCTAATGCCAGAAAAACCGCAACTTACGTTTTAACGAGCTATAGTTGAATAAGTATGAATATGGTCCATATTTTCAAATGTCAACGTACCTGCCAACGGTATTGTTTGGTCTGTTGTGGGGAGGGGGGTTCTACGGAGGGCTGTGCTGCCTCTATAAAGATTGGCGTCTTTAACACACAGTATTCAAGTCTTTCATCAATGCACTGACCCCCCCCCCCCCCCACACACACACACACACACACTTTAATATCTTGCTACTACTAGTGAGATATTGCGCTTAGCGTGTCGGTCGACAAAAGGTTTAGGGACATTGAAAACGAAAGTAAAACTCGACACTAGCGATATCACGTACGTTCCGATTTTCAGTGATCTGACGTTCTTGTTTACTATATTGTAGTTAGACACTAACAGAGCAAATAAAGGGATGTCATTCGCACGCATACTGGCAATATGGAATCAAAAATCGTCACCTGTGTGTTGTTGGATCTCTAAGATATACGTTACGGTGAACGGTGCAGAAAATGCAGGTACACTAAATATTTTTGTGCTAGAATCGCCACCAGAGCTATTAAGGATGGCACTCGGTCCCCTTACAATAGAGACAGAGCCGGTCGAGGAGGAACCACTATTAAAGGTAACAGATGCCCTTACTGTTAGACTCTGAGTTAGCCAATTCTGGATCAATTACAGACATGCAGACATAAACACTCACACACACACACACACACACATACACACATACAAGCATCCACACTCACACACACACACACACAAACACAAACACACACTCACTCACATATACACACAAACATACCCACCCCCACCCCTCCACCCCCACACACATGCACACACACACATACACTCACAGATACACACACACACACGCACACCTGCATGCCCATTTGAGCTTTCGTGAGTAAATAAAGGTTCAAACAAACAAACAAACAAACACTCACACAGACACACACACACATACACACACACACACACAAACACACACTTACACACACAAACACACACACACACAAACACACATACAAAGTCATTAACACCCCCTCCACATCCACACAAATGTAAATTCACCCAAAAACATATATAAAGAATACACACATAAATACACACACATATATATATATATGCATACAAAAATATATGTATACAGTGTCACATACATGAATAAGCGATAGATACACGTACATACATCAATTGGCACATAAAACACAGACACACACATACTAGTACGTGCACACCGATACACATACATAAACACGCATACATAGGAAGACGTATGTTAACGCATAAATATAAGCATACACAACGCTATATAGTCTACTACTCCTACTCCTACTACAACTACACACACATCAACAGACTCATTGTTCGCTGTTTACCATTGGCAGGCATGAATGCAGAATGGTAAGCGTATAACATTGAAATTTGTTACTAAAATTGACTCAGGTATTCAACGATCCCATCCATGGGTCTATAGAACTACCTGCTATCTGTGTTGCCATCATCGACACTCCTGAGTTCCAAAGACTTCGCCACATCAAACAACTGGGACTCACGTGTCTCGTGTATCCTACTGCCGTCCACACCCGCTTCGACCATTCCATAGGGTAACACAAAGTCTTTTCATTATATCAGTCTGTCCAGCAACCCTTTAGCTTGAATATGTGTAACATAGTTATGAATTTTAAACTCAGTTCATAACCTTATGGAGAATACAAATTTCTTGGCAATAGCACCTCGCGTCGCGTGATCTGTGTGACCTTTGACACCTAGGTCACGTATATGGACTGCATTGAATTGTCGTACAGCAATTGTCCATATTCTTGTTTGTATCTTATAGTCCTCAGACACAACAACTTTGTCATGAATCAATCGTTGTGGTAATAATCTGCTGATAGTTACAGCATTTTATCTTTGCAATAATTTGAATTACCATTAAATGAGTAATTCCAATGCATAATGAAGTACGAACTCCAGGAAGAATAATATGCCTATTTCACATTGTTTATGGAAATTCCCGATAAAAATACAGAAAATTCTATCCTTACGATTCATTTTTTTTCAGGGTATGTCACCTGGCTGATGAAATGGTGCAGGCCCTCAGGAAACGGCACGGACCAAAGGACAGTCGTCCTATTGACATCACGGAGGAAGAGCACCTCTGTGTCATGATCGCTGGACTCTGCAGAGATCTGGGTACTAGTATGCCATGATAATGGGTTACACTATGAAGTTTGCACTCATGTCAGATGAATTCTTCTTCTCATGATTGACAGGAAGCGTAATTTTCTTTACTTTCCCATTGGGTGCCTTATGTTCTTTTATGTTGTGGAAGCCGTTTTTATCATCAATAATTAGTATTTGCAGGAAAGAACGATGTAGTTTATTTTAGTTTGGGCACCATAATTCAATTCAACATTTGTAACAAGTTTAAATGCATAGAAGTTACAAAAGCCAAAAGGTCTCACTGCTACTAAGAAAAGAAAATGTACTAAATGAAATTGTACCAAAACCAGCACAAGAAGTATATATGCTTGTTGCTGTATTGTGTGATGTGTTTCGTGGAATTAGCATTATTGCAATGAATGCTGGAATGCTTCGATTTCCATGCATGCAGTTTTCAGTAACCATGTTATGACAATTAACATAGCAATAATATATCGATATTTTTTTTCAAAAGGTTACAATATAAGATAAGGCAAGGGTTTACATGTATATGTGGAATTGGAGCTTTATCCTATTAATGAAATATTGTTTAACTTCACACATTGATTATGAACCCCTCTTACTTTGAACAGGTTTCGGACCGTTCTCGCATCTCTTTGATCAAAGGTTTATGCGGAATAAGGAGAAAGACTACACAGTAGGTTTCTATCCGTATGGGTGTGGTCTCAAAACTTTCTATTATGTTACTTTTTATTTACATTTTGTTGATTAATACAATGGTATGAACGTAATACTATTCTGATTTCAGCCAGGGGCTATGTCAGCAAAAATCTTTGGGGAAATCTGCAAAAAGCCAAGAATCGAGAAGCTCCTTCAGGTAATTGGCTTGATATTACAGATTATATGAATATTTTGTGCGCAGTATCTTGGCATACTTTGACATAGAATGTTGGCACCAGACTCCCAAATTGTTTGTTAGGTTGATTACATTTATTTTATTTGTTGTGGAAAAGACTAAACTTTACGTAACCAACACCAAGTTAGATTGGGACAAATTTTCAGCCGACTCCGTCAGCCTTGTTCACGTAAAGCTTAGTCTTTTCCACAATGTCATATACCAACACAGATGAACTTTCATATTTTATTTGTTTCTTGGAATATTCTGTTACCCTTTAGGAAAACAACCTAGAAAAGGAGATTAAGTTCATCCAGGAGTTGATTGATCCTCCTCCAGGTTTATGGGAAAAGGTACATCAGCTGAAGAATATTTAATTTTGTCATTCCTGTCGTTGCCTTCTTTTTCCCCTCCTTTCTGTTTTTTTTTCACTTCTTGAAATTAACGATTTTCATGTTCTGTTACAATATCGGCGTCACATTTCTTTATTGCACATTCGGTAAGTACAGATAGATCACAGTTTATGCCTTTGAAGCTTTTTAATCAAATGAGGTACAATTTTTGTGTTTGAAAGCAGCGTTTTTGGCTTGGTGAACATTAAGACACAAAATAATGCGATGAATATTATGTCCATATTATTTAGTGAAATTTCTATACAGAATTTTGTATTGAAATTAGGCTTGTTTCATGTTTTTTATGACTTCAGGATAGCACAAGGACAGCATACAAGGTATGTTCATTTCCATAATTCAATCTTTCAAAGACACATTTTTTGTATTTCATACTAGACTACTCACCTTGCTCGTTTTAAAGCAAGACATGTTTTATATTTCTGTTTTCCCGTTAGACCCGGTGGTTCTGCGAAGGACGAGGCGAGGACAAGAGCTACCTCTACTTGGTAAGATACACCCTTCACCTATCCCTGAAGCGCTCAATCCTAGAAGCCCTTCTTGGATAGAAGCATATCTGGGCTGCAACAGACTTGGCTATAAGTTTACCTTTGTTTATAAAAAATCTAAATATGAAAGCATAATCAGCACAAAAGAATATTTACATTCATTAGGAATAATAGATGGATTTGAAAAATTACAGAATCTACATATTAATACATATTTTGATATCATGAAAATTTAGATCGTGAAGAACACGCTGAATGGAATCGACGTGGCCAAGTGGGACTACTGCGCACGGGACTGCCACTTCCTCGGCATCCCCAACAGCTTTGACCATCAGCGCCTGCTCAAGTTCTCAAGGGTGTTAGAGTGGGGAGGGCGTTCCGAGATATGCTTCAAATTTAAGGTCAGTTTGCAGTTGTTCTACTGAAATTGATTTTCATGAGATAAAGCAGATATTTAAAAGAATTCGTCTAAGTATTATATGCAATGATGAAATGTACAAATGTGACAGGTTATTTCTGTATAATATAACCAGCTGCTGCCGCACCGCGTGCCTGCAGAGCTGGTGTGTTACGCCGAAGGGCGGTTCTATAAAAACTTAGATAAAAATACAAATATGCAAGCGATTCAAGCCAATAACCATCTACTATAGGATCGTCTATTAAGAACGATGCGAAGGTAATTTTGTGCAAATAGAAACGTATAGAACTATTTTGCATAAATTGCTTTAAAAATATAGATTTTGAAATTCTTGTTGGTACTTGGATCTAAAATCCATTATAGTTTTGTCACATCTGACCCCCTCGTTGATTCTGTTCATTTTCTAGGAGGCCTTCAACTTGTATAACCTGTACCGGATGAGGCATGTACTTCACATGCGAGCCTATCAGCACTCAGCGAAGAATGCCGCCGAAATCATGTATGTATTGATATTGTAGCCTAACCTAACCTTTCCTTACTTCATACAGCCATGTAACAGAGACAAATTCATATTCCTGGTGAATCTAAACAAGTCTTTGACTGTAAAATCTATCTGTTCCTACATTTTCAGCTAGTATCACAAAGAAGCGAGAAGAAGTCGAATTCACTTAGTACGGTTTTATTGGTTGACATTGTCTATATTAAATGTATTTGTCCACTATTCTTTTAATGTATCCGTAAACTATTCTTTAGTTGTGACCTGTACCTAAACCAGTGGGCATATGCACAGTAAAGGTACTCATTCATTCATATATTATGTACATTGTTATATACGTGCAGAAAACAAGCTTACTAATAACGTCCATAACGAGTACAACCTTTGTTTTCGACACATGTATAAAGGGATGCTATGAAGAATTAGAGCTAGATAAGTAGGGGTAGGGTTTTAAGTATTATTCTGATTTTCAAGGCAAACCATATGTAAAATGATGAAGCCTTGTTTTAAGAACTCATAAGCAAATTGTAATGGCCCTCTCCGTTCACCCAAGTTTTATTCGTTGGTGTTGTAGGTTTTCAGAGGCATTGGAAGAAGTGGACAAATCATTGACTATAGCTAGAAAGGACACAGGACTGAACATGCTCTTTGGTGAAGGGTAAGATTGATTTTCATTGTGAACTTTAAAAAATAGGTAAACAGTAATACTTCAGATATTATTGTCAGCTAATTGAGAAATACATTTGAGTCATACGATATATGTTAAATATCGATATTTGTCTGATTTTATTCCATCATGAGCAAACTTACCAATAGCATATTTCTATTATTACCAAGGAATCTGTCTGGCAGAGTTGACAACGTGCATGACTTCTTGTCCCTGACGGACGATATCTACAGAAGGATCTTGCTCTGTCCTCCTCATCCCGACATCGACAGTGCAAGGGCGATCCTTCAGAAGATTGATGAACGACAGTTGTACAAGCTAGTCGTAGAAGCAACGTACAGTGCCAAAGTCAAGGAGGTAAGGTTACCAATGAAATCAAGCTGTGTAAAAATATCAACACTTAACAACACAGTTTGTTGAGCTAAGCGATCCACCACGAACCAACTATTTTCAACTTTAAATCATAAAGATGTGATGCTGCATGACGATAAAACAGTGGCTTTTCTTCATATTTTCTTTTACAGGACGAGATTTCACTCAGTGCATGGAAAGCCCTCGGCATTCAAAATTTAGACTCCCACGAAAGATTGGCCTTTATTGAGGTTAGCTATTTGTTTATTTCTTATGTTATTAATAATATGTCCTAAAATATAATGCCTGTTGTTGGTGTATAGTACAAAATGACCAATGTTACCTGAAAGACTGGCGCTGAAGAAGAAAGACTGAAATTAATGATTATTGCTTTTTATCAGACCGTTTATTTCGATTATGGCGTGAACAGAGAGGAACCCCTGAGGAATGTTCACTTCTTCACTAAGTGCGAGCCGAACGTGCCTTTCTTCCTTCGAAAGGAACAGGTATTTGTTACTTTTAATCTTTACTCGTTTTTACCTGGCCTTAACACCTGCCTTTGAGTATAGTTTGATATTGCGTAAAAGTTTAGTGAACAAAAAATAATGCATAATGCTCATGAATGATGGTGTTTTTAAAAACTGTTTTATCAATTTGTACAGAAATGATTACATCACAAACAAAAGGATTGCTATGGTCAAGAATTTTAACATATTCCCTTGTATAATTGTACGTTTTTTTTATCGATAGGAGCCACGAGTACTCCCAGAGAACATGTTGGAGCGGAAAATAAGGGTCTATTGCAAGAGCACGGAGACTTCTTGTCGGGACAACATCCATGAGTAAGTTTAAAAAGCTGCACCCATGCCGTAATCTGCATAGAATTCTCAGCAATTTCAAATAGGAGACTACAGCAGGGTCGTAGGTTCCAAATAACCTCCGCCGCCCCCGAAAGTTTATCGAATGCTTCAAATCTATTTTCTGTAGAGGCCTGATGCAGTGGTGGACTGAACAATACCAGTCAGGGGCCATACTTTCCACGGTAACGTGTTTTGACTATTTTTTTTCCTTTGATCAAATTTCACACCTTAAGGAATTTCATGGTAGTTTTAACACGTGCACACTTCATGACTCAAGGAGGTGAATTGAAGCATTTCTTCCCTTATCAAGTTTTTGTTGTTGTTGCTATTATTATTGAATTTCCTTTACTCGAATCGTAAATTCAATTAAATATATGTTAGGTACCGTTCGCATGTAGCGCATAATTGTGTCCTAGCTCGCTTGGGATGAAATGATTTGCACATCTAGATGTAGTGCTGAAATGGCGACAACTGCATATTTTTTCGAACTGTATTGTTGTCCAAAGAATATGTTTTCTTTTCATACAGCCTCCAAATGTAATATGTCCGTCAACGCCTGCGTCCAGTCAAAAGACATCCCCAGACTTCAAAGCCAACGTCCACAAACGGGAGCCGCATTTAGAAGAAAACCGTGCAAAACGACATCTCAGTAGGGTAGGAAAGACACTATCCCTTCCTTCGCCACTGAAAATATGTCAATAACCGGTAACATCTCTCCTTACTTCATTAATTAGCTCAGCTCTTTTCTAAAAAAAGGTATCACATGAAACACAGATCAAATAGTATCTAGAAGTTTTGAATCATTCTAATTCTAATGCTTAGCTAATAAATGTTCATTATGCTGTGCATTGCTTAACCGGATGTTCATAGTTCATGTTAAAAAGCTATCTTCTAAGAAAGAGAAACATACTACCTTTTAACGATTTTCTTTTCTTATTTGCCGTAGGATTTGGAAGATCTTCCATCAACCTCACAGCAATCCAGGAGATCAGAGCGAATTGCAAAAAAGATGGTAAATGTGATTTTGATGCACCATTCTCACGTTCAGCTTCTTAGGGATTTCAATTTACGTCGATGTAGGTTAGACATCCAGGTAATGAGATACGCCAAAAAGTAGTTACTCAAGCAACTGGATATGGTTTTGATTTCAATTTGTTTTATTCAATACATCACCATTCACATCATGCCATCATTTTCATTGGTCTGTGTAAAGAAAATAATTTCTTTACGTTTTTACTTTGAAAGGCAAGGTGCACCATTTTGCTAAAAAACAGGTGTGGTGTTAGACAATGCTGTCCAGAATTAGGACCTTAACTTTCTTTTTCTTTTCATAGAGAACCGAAGAGCAGCATTCTGAGCCAACAAAAGATACAACGACTATTCAAGAGGAAGGTAAGTAGTACATTATACATCAAGCAAACTAAATCTAGAAGCATTTTGAACTACTCAATAATGTATGAATTTCTACTGTATATATAGCAATTGCAAGTTAAATGAAATAAACACGTATTCAAACTGTACGTCTTTTGCGCCTGTATAAAACACCGATTTGGTCTTTGAGACTGAAGATAAGTCCGCCCTACCTCGAACCAATAGAAAATATCTTCTTGACAAGACGGAAGGCCAAAATGTCGTAAGGAAATGACAGTTTATTATTAATCTTAATCGCTACAAGAGGTTGCTTCTATAATTACCTTTTAATTGTTTTTTTCGACAGCACTGAAAAAATCTTTCCACGTAGTCGTAGAAAACGCACGTGATAATTGGAAAGAAATCGGCCGACGCCTTCAGTTCACAGAAACCGACATTAACAGCATCGACCAGAAGGAACGTGGAGACTGCACGGAGTGCATGAGGACTGTACTTCATCGATGGACCGCTCGCGAAGGAAAGCGCGCTACCATCTTTCGGCTGATGGAGGCGCTTAAAGCAGCCAGAAATGTGGATGTCATGGAAAAAGTCAGTGATATTGCAAATGAATTGGAATTGAAGGAATAATTGAAGGAAAAATGGAACGTTCACAGATAAAAGTTCGATAGGAGTCTCTAAAGGTACTTTAAATGCATTTAAGTTCGCGGGGATATAATTTCGTGGGAGCGGGAAATGTAGTGTTCGCAGTGGTTATGATTTCGCCATAGCGCCATCCGGATCCGCGAACTTGAATGCATTTACAGTACTGTACTCTAGTCACAAACTGATATGAAAACCCGGTGCCTCTACGAACCGCCAGTCGGAAACCACTTACTAGTTTCTTGGCAAGTGTGCTACAAACGGACAGATCATTGAACTGTTCATTCTTGACATTGACAGTGCTGACGTGATCACCTGTCACTGATTTTACTCTCAATTTGTAGTACCGAACTACTTATCTATCATGGTGTTGTGCAGTATGTCGTATGGAGAAATGCATGAAAGCGTACTCAAAACATTTAGGTATTCGTGTGTCTTTACCGCATCAGGTACCTCAAACATTTAATTATATAATACTGTGCCAATGTACATTGCATACAAGTAGCGAGAAGGAACAGAACTCAGAAGACAGAAGGGAAATGTTCGCAGTAGTTGTGAGTTTCATTGTGAGAGGCATTTACAGTAACTGATACGAAAGCTTCATGTCATTCTGGTATAGAACGACTTCTTTATCGTCCAGTGAACGTCAAGCTGTTACCTAATAAGGAAGACCTGCCTATTCCCCAATAGAATTTGTTGTTTTTTTATTAAGCTTGTGATACACTATCAGTACTCTGTCTAAGTTTCGTGAAAGTAATTCTTCTTACATTTCATGTTGTAGGACCCTCTAGTTGTCATCATTTTAGTGTAAACAGTATTGTAATGATACGAAGGTACGATACGATCGACTGTTGACATGTTATATCCAGGTTCCCAAATGGTGGCATCGTCTCAAGTTATTTTCATGTATTTTGTTACTGTTATGTACTTTGTACTATGTATGTAAAATTGTGTATATATTATTATAAGACTCATTAGGACTTTTAATGATGTAAACTGTATATACTTTGTCTGACCCTGGCCTCTTACCTCATGACCTCAATGAAAAGCGGCCTGCAGGCCGATTTGAGCTTTCATGAATATACAAAGGTTCAAACAAAATTTACTCACCTGAGTCTCCTACCACCATTCTTGATATAATAGTACCAATACACTGACTATCAAGTTTATCTTTGGGCTGTACGAGATTAATTTTCATTTCATTTGTGACCGAATGCATAACGTTTAACTACGCATTTAGTAGGACATTGGTGGGACATTAATCAATAAACAAGTGTTAATTATTAATTACCTTAGGATACAGCATCGGATCAAGACTTTTAATGTGTGGTGGTTGAAGATTTAAAAAAATCAAAGTCAGTTGGGCCGTGTGTAGAATTATAAATAGCTACCTCTTAAATGCATAGTACTGCCCAACGTCTCAGACACGTACAGACGACTGGCAATCATTGACTTACAACATACACTTAGAAGGGCTGCATGACACTGACAAGATGTAAGTTGTTAACAGACTGCCTAACCAACTCGACTGTACAGAAAGCTTTATACAGTCGTGCACGAAAGAAGAATATACGCAGGCGCACCACGCATGTCCCAAAGAGGAGGTCGCTAAACAGCGCCGAGTGTCAGAGGATCATGTTTGGACCATATACAGATCTATATGCTGGATCCGGGTACGTACATGTGTATGTGTGCCTTCATGCGTAGTCAGCGTGTAGTTTTGGAAAGAGGAGGGAGGGCAAAAGAATGGTAAAATTCGCTAAAAATGGAATATTCTTCCCATTTTTCACACTGAGATAAGGTCGCATGCTTGTTTTAAAGATCAGAATCTAGTACTTACAACTATGCTGAGCCTTTCGTGATTCCGTTGAATAAAAGCATCTGCAATGTGTCACATACATTTGAAAGGTTTCAGAACGATTTCGTTTTACAGTGTTGAATACGAATGTCACTCATAGTGGTCGTACAGTGAGCGAGTGTCCTTTGAACGATGAGCAATGGTAGGTAAAAAGTTTCCAATTCGTGCGACAGTTGCACGAGGACCCGCACGTGAGCAACTTCCGCAACACGAAAATAACGTGTAAATTCTAACAGAGAGGGACAACTAATGGGTATCAACACTCAAGTATTTTCCTGTGGTTGTGTTCAGTGGGATCAGGTTAAACACTTTATGTAGTATGCAAAGGGGTACCTTTGAATAAGATTGGTAAAGACAGCAGTATGATCGAACACAAGTAAATGCTACTAATATTTGTAATGCCCCAGTCAGACAGCAGAAAAATCGATCGACCGACGAGTCTGCGAGCCCTGAATGACATTTTCGGCAGTAATACGACCGTTTTTTTCCCGATCACCGCGAGAGTTTTGGACATAGGTCGATGTTCACAGAAGTCCAAGTACCGTCAGTGTGACGGTATGTTTCAGGTGCAAATATGCTCCATACTCTGGCGGTATTAAGGCAATGAACCCGAAATGTGACATGGGCTCAAAATGTAAGAACACACTGTGCTCATAAACTAGACGTGTGTGCCTCATATCAGTAAACAGATATTAGAGAATAATCTTATGGTTTGACCTAGGCGTGGTGGATTCTGAGTACTGATGATGAATGATTTATTTGATGCGTACACACATGTACGAGAAAATACCACAAATACAAAATATAAATCAAACATGTTAATGTACACCGTATAGTTTTCAACTATATATACCCAACAGTCACCATTCAGTCTGTTTTCGTGTTGTGCAACAACAATGTAAAATCATACATTTATTTATCGAATGTAGCACATGAGTGAATGTGTTGCTATTCCAATTTAGCAGAGGTCAAATATACTAGTAGCCCCTACCTTTCTATTTTTAGGTCCCTGAATACTTCCTCACAGGGCCATAAACATGTTAATACACTGGCAAGCCATAGATAGGCTAAATCCGTGTACATACATATATGTCCCTTGTTGGCGGTTGAGGAGGGAGGGGCGATTTTGAGCAATACCATGTTGCGGGGCGGGGTGCGTTTTCAAGTACTACAGCAGAAATTGTATCAAGTGTCCTTTAAACTTGTCTTCAATATTAAATCTAGATATGTCCGACTAAAAAGTGAGATATAATGTTCTGTCAAGTTCTTCACTTTATGTTTTTTTTATGCAAAAAGAGCTGTATACGAGGGGGGGGGGTCGCTAGGAGGCCCAACGTATTTCTCAATATGCAATATGCCGCTACTACATAATATACATGCAACTATATTGCTGAAGTTGTAAAACACAACAAAAAGATACGCTACAAAAAGTCGACTCATGCTTTTTACTAAAAATTACTAAAATCTTTTTTTTTTTTCACGCAATAGAGTGCGTTTGCAACAGGTGTGCTTACGTCCGTACATCTGCAGTGACGTCCACTGACCCTCCCTAGCTCCTCCCTTTGATGACTATCTCTTCCTAGATCCGGGACTTGTTTACGACCAGAAGCCAATACAGTTGGGTAGTCACACGTCAGACCATACTAAAAGTATTGTTTTTCTACCTGGTTCGGACACGTCAGTAGATAAGGTAGTGAGATAATTTTAGGCTATAAAGAGGGGTACAACGACGAGCTTCGTCATACGAGAAGGGTTCGACGACAACGAGAAGAAGAGATGAGTAAAGTCGGCCCTCTCAGTCTAGCGGTGGTCGCGGCGCTCCTGGCCGTGACGATTCTACCAACCGCAGGTATGTACAAGCGTATTCGTACTGATGGTATTTGCGGATGATATGTGATATATTTTACTGTGGTGGAATTTCCAACCGTGTGCTGTCGCGTAGGACAACCACATACACCGTATGTGTGAGTGCACATTGTAGCCTGCTTGATGCAATAAGATATCTGACCAATCTCTATCCGGATAAACTGCTCTAGTTTTCCTTGTTTCACGTTGCGATATACCAAAACTTGTCACTATCTAGTTGGCGCTGCTGTAAGTTGCAATAAAGACTTGAAATATTACTCCTACACAATTTTAGGACGTAACTTTTCGTGTCAATTTTTTTTCTGCATGTATATGGGCGTTCTGTGTGTCCGCATGTTTCGTTGTCTAGTATTACTGTACTACATTGCCGCGTGCTCTCATTTTGGAAGTTAGAAATGTGACAAAAACCTTCCCTTTTGCTGAAGTTTTTCGCTCGTAGAGACACACAAAGAATATTTGGTCCCCAATTTAGTGGTTGCGTGGTAGTATTGGTGTGTTGTTGGTTTATGAGGGACACGTCAGCATTAGATTTTACATCCGTCCCCCATACCTGGAGCGGCGCAGTTTCAAATCCCATGAAAACTATCTCAGAAAGGCAATAGATTATCCGCCTGTTTTATTTTGTAAGAATCTTGCCTTAATTTTAAGCTTCCTTTGTTTTTTCCATGTCTTGTCTATTTTTCTCTTAATGATTTCATCACTTCAAGTCAGGTGGACAAATAAGATGTATCCAGTGGCTTCTTGTTAGGTTTTTTTACACTAATTCACAAAAATATGTTGTCTGTCACAAATATAAACCCCAAAAGTGGTCAAAAGAACGATTTTATGGCTATACATTGCAATTTTGTACCCATGCAAGGGACACGTCAGCGTAAACATTACATCCGCCCCACACGGCTAACACACGCACAGCTAAAAAGTGACAAGCACAGTGCTGCAACTAAACCGTATCAAATTTATAAAAACGGAACATAAAAGATAAGCTGACTTCTTTTCCATGTAGTTTTTTTCTGGATTAAATCGCGTCTCTAAAATCATCGTGTCTGTTTGCGTAAACTTCGGGTGCTAATCTCGGGTGCCGAAGATGCCCGAAGACCTACTCGGGTGCCACAACGAAGTTACCCGAGGACCAGTGTCCCTCGGTCGGGTGATCTCGTGATACAACCATTTTGTCATCCTAAGCTACACACGATTTGCAATCCTCTAAACACCGAACATTATTTTTTCTAATTTTTTGTACTACAATTAATCGAAGCAAAGAGTTTTTTTATTCCTGGTGGGTTTTTTTTTCAATTTCCAAACGCCATGTCCGTCACTACTATGTTTTTTGCCAACCGATGTTCTCTAAACCTCTCTAACTCTGCAAACGAGGATCCGAGACTTTACTGAGCCTACTAAAATTTAAACGAAAAATTCTCCAACGTTTTTCTTGACTTATTTACTCCGCACCTTATTCTTCCATTCACAGAGAAACGCCCATAAATTTCTAGACAAACAGCTTCCCAGCTCTTGGCTCTTGTAGTTTTGAAGGAATGTGCCACAAAGTTGCTAGAAGAATATCTTGAAAAAAATGTAGAGTATAGCATTTTGGCTCATACTAAGTACACGTCAGTGCTAAAATTGTACATCCGTCTCACACGCCTGCATGTCAATACAAATTCAAACAACAACAAAAAAGGTTGCAAACTTTCCCGAATCATTCATTTTTACTTTTAGCGCACTACATTTACTAGTATAAAGGTGCATTTTGTCTTTTTTCTACCCTTTTCTTAAATGTGCCATACTTCGTTTAAGTTCCTGCCCAGACGAAGAGTCCTCTACCTTAATACAAGCGCACTGACTCTTCTGTCTTCAGACTTCAAAACAACGACATGACGATGAGACAATTTTTGGACTTTTTTGTATCTGGAAGATGGCCCTCTTAACATGCAATTCTTAATATTCCCCAACACTGGAAAAAAAGGATCTCCTATGATTTTGCAGCTATCCTATAAGTACACGTCAGCGTTCCCATTCTACATCCGTCTCGCCTGCACGTACACATAGATCACAGATGATAACCAATCGATTTTCTGATGCAATGGAGGACGTCGCTGCACCTCGAAAATGATATGAAACGTTTTCCACAAACATTACACGAAACAACGAGTTACATTTAACGTGTTCGTTCCTATAACATAACGAACAAATTGCAATTGATGCCAAAGGGGATTCCGAACAAACTGGTGCCCAAAAGAGATTCCGAAGAATCTGCAGAAAGTCGTCGAAGTTCGCCGGAGTTACCTCAGGTGTTGCATCATTCGGCTGGGTGATGCAATTTGACCTTGCATCATCCTCAAATACAGAAAATTTTGAAAATGGCGACTGAGTGAAGTTGGCTAAATGTTTAGCAATTTTTACCTAATGATACATATATGTATATATTTCCCTTCCTTTTATTAGAAGAGGCTCATGTTCCCTGTAAATGTTATATTCTCGCGTCTTTTTTAACCAATTCTGTTTGAATGAGTTCTTTCTATGCTCATGCCATTTTGGAACTTCACAGATTACACATCCGCAAGATTTGCCTACTTCGGTTGACGTATCTACTTTTTATTGGTTATCAGCCCCCATCCGACAGCACCTACCGGTTCTGCCTAAAACTGCACCGCAAATTGCAAATACCGCGTAACGTGTAACACCGTCAACAAAACAACAACGCACAGCAACAGTTCAGATGAATATGTAAAGCCGTTCCAAGCCAATATTCAGTGCTCACTTACTTTTAATCATTCCATTTTTTCTTGGGTTTACCTTATTTTTTCCCTCGGTCGTTGGCAGGCTATATCAGTGCTCATTTTCTTTTCACCATTCTATTTTTTTCCGGGTTTACCTTACTTAAAGTTTTTTTTTTCTTTTCTTTTCTTCCAGTCAATGGCTGTGCCTTCCTGGCCGCCTGGAGATGGGACAATTTCGACGTAGAAAACATACCAAGGCCAAAACCGGTGGCAAAGAAGAGAGCCTTACCGGTGGCAAAGTAAGTCCACTACTTAATTCTCTCTATTTAGTTTTATTACTCGTTAGTAGAAGGTAACGAAATGCCATATTCATAAACACAAGTTTGGTTATCAACTCTTCACTGAAGACTTATCAAATGGATGGGGGTAAAGAGCGTGGATTGTAATGACTGGAATACATCATTTAATTTAGGATATATAAGATTAGTTATTATTAGCGGTTGTAAATCACATGTATTGGAGGATTTATTTCAATTTTTATCACCATAATTGAATTATATCTTATGTTTACTCTAGAACCGCATGTCTTTTTGTCTTGTGGTTTCACTGAAATAGGCAACACTTGTCTTGGTCCTAGTGATATAAGACTAAAGGTCCTTGATATTTTGTAAATATTGTTTGTTAGCAATTACGATTTTAAACCATGTATCTTCTTAAATTACTGTACGTAACTCTTTGTGCAATTCTCCCTGGAGGAGTACATGTAAATTACCATCACAATTCAGACTTGATTTAAAGTCTGCGATATGGTATTTCAATAAAGATTTCAGATTTCAGATAGGCAACTGAAAGAATCATGCTGTTTGCCAACCATATAATACTTGTTTTATTTTAGTTTGCTTGTGCCTGTTCTTACTCATGATTTGACGTACTCACAAAATATGGCATGTGTGGACCTTTTTCTATTATGATAATGGAGACTGAAAGTGAAATAAGTATAGAGGGAAGTGCCAAGTATGGTGCCAGGCACGATGTATCTGATATAGATATAGAATTCTTTGGAATCCAAATTGTCTTCAGTCTGAATTGTCTTACAATTTTTCCTATTGGACATCTGAAATTGTCTTCATTCATAGCTAGAGTATAGAAGACCTGTTTCTTCCAGATCTCTTCAGTGTCACTGACGAAGGATAGTGGATTCTATCCGAAACGTCTGGCCGTTTCAAAACCATATCCAGTTGCTTGAGTAACTACTTTTTGGTGCATCTTATTACCTGGATGTCTAACCTACATCGACGTATAGAATACTACCGTTTGAAACATCATTATGTTCACATTATGTGCGATGTTTCGTTTTCAACATTGAAGGATTATATAGGTTCTTGTATTTGAGCTCTGATGCAGTGCATTTCCTGCTGCATTGTTCTGATATTTGGAAAAAGAATAAGCCTGTTTATTGTATGACGTACGACGCTTTCCCTTATGAACAATCTGTCAATCAGAACGTGATTTCTAATATTAGCATTTGCCCCCCACCACTCCTGCTTTTTTTTCTTTGGTTCATTTCTATATGATAGGTCAGTTACTTGGTTAGTTGACTGGTTTGGTAGTGTTTGTTGATCAACTCAGTTGTCAGTTATATCATTATAATGCCTTTTTAAGTTGCTTCTTCGTAATTTTTCAAACCTCAGTTGTAGCCATTAAAAGGAAATTGAACTGATCTGTTGTTTGCAAAGGGCAACCTGCATGACTTTTGGAAACAAGAATCAAATCCTGGATCCTTGAAAACAACAATTGTTGAGTGTTGTTGTTTCTTTGGTTTGTAATTGTAAACAGGATGGACAACAATTTTTGGTTATATAACAAGGTTTGGTTCGGCGTTCGTTCGTAGGTTTTGGTCTGATCAGGAAAATGGTTAAGTTTGATCCAAGCTTGTTTCCCCTTTTCTAGACAGGATAAATAAACAAGGCAATAACTAACTATACAAGTTGATTCTTTGTTGTAGGTAGGTGTTGGCTCAAGCTAAAATGGATAAAATACATATATTACATGTCACCTCCACTCCCTCCCAACGTACCACTTCCAAACAAAATAAGTGATGGCTGTTGTTGTTTACATCCGGGGTATTCGACGGCCAGTGCTTACAAGGACGTCAGTGGACTGGCTTTAAGATTGATATTTAAATTAGCAGATCAAATTACTGGTTAATATGTAAATCAATCATTTTCCAAACACCTGCCTTTGCCTACCACTGCGTCACCGTGACATCATCGCGATCAAAATTGTAAATCCTACAGCGATATTCATATTTTCGTCTTGGAGGATGGAGTTCATAATATCTTAATTGCAGTTGTAGTTTGGTTTGATAGGAATCACAGCCATTTATCAATAACTTTATCATAATGACACCCAACACAAGCATGACCGATATCGACAAGCGAACATACATGACCAAAGTGGATCATGTGGGTAATCAGGCGGGAAATCTCAGAAGTTTCAGCAAGATGGCGGTTCCGACTGACTGGTCGGCGAGACGTCTTCGCATTTGCGGTCGGTTTGGCTCTTCTAGTTCCTTGTATATGTAAATTTGTGTTCAGGAAGATTTGTTATCAACTATGCGCTCGATGAATTAATTAATTGTATTTGTCAGATGGAAGAGACTCTTCTACGGTGGTTGTAAAGTGGCGCTCAAAGCCTATGCTGGGCAAATCTTGAAGAATTTCTATCTTAAAATTTAAACATTGAAAACTCTCATGTGCATCAACAGATAAGATATGAACAGAGAAGAACGTCAAATACCTTAAGCTAGGTAACAGTCGTCATTGGCGAAGCTGCCACAGCCACGACTTGGGAAAATATTTTCTTCAAAACAGCGGCTAGCGGCTGTAAATGAAAGTGGGAGCGCGCTGTGGGAGGTCGAGCTATACACGACCTTTGACCGCAGGACGCATTTTGATAATTCGGTTGATGTTGAATGATGTCAGTCTGACCGTATACTGTACTGGTGTTGGAGACAGGTGCGGTGTGCCCAAATGAGGCTCTTGGGCTGAATGTGTCTAATATGTGTAGAAGAAACACTATGGATTTGGTGTACAAAAGTGCCAGCATCTGCAGTTTGACATCCTCAAAAAAACATATGAAAATGAAGGTTATATTTTAGCAAGACTTGATTTTAGACTGTTCACGACTGTATGAATGTTTGTTGATGAACGAGGTAATTCTGGGACGGCTGGGTGGATAGTTTTCATATTTGGTGTGTTGCTGGTTTGTAACAAGAACTGAAAATGATTAGATTTAGGGGGCCCCTGGTGGCTTGGCCTTTTACTGCAGCAAAATCTAAATTTTGCTTTGCTACCTTTGTACTCTTGTTTATATCAATTTTATTCATTTATTTGCAAATTCATACCCGAAGGCTAATTGCAAGGGTGCAGACAGTAAAAAGTAACAAGTGTCTATTCTATACAGCTATCTATATACACGATTCTACATTGTTTATTGGGAGGTTTGACTTCTTCTTTGGAGGCAGTGGCCCACGTCTTTAATGGTTAGTGGGTTCTGTGTTTTTAATAGGAATATATTTTTTGGAGGTCTACCAACTGGTGACAAGTTGGAAATATTGTATTGATTGTGTCGAAAACGGTTGTTTCTTTCATCCTCATAATGGGGGCAGTTACATTCATCTTCCACTGCTTTCGTCGCACAGTATTTGCACAATCTATCTTGAACTGACAACTTTTTATAACGACCCTTCTTTAGTGGGTGAGCACTGATTCTTATCTTACATACATTGGGCCTCTTGTCAGCGTCGTTCTGGTACAGATAGGTTTCCATGGCATATTCGGTTTTTATATGTTTTGTAAAATCTTAGTTTGCCGTTATCTTTAGACAATTGCTGGAAAAAACGTTTGGACAAACACGTCTGAAAGTATTTTCCTTAACAATGTACAAATATTCTTGCTGTCTATTCTAGAGCTATGATAGTTCCATAGTAATAATCATCAAATATTTGTTTTGAAGCCAAGTTTTCTTATGATTGTTTACAGATAAATTTTGTTGACAAAGTAGTACGTCTATTTGTAAAGGTGGTTTAGAGTAATCTTACTGTTTAAGGCTTAGCCAATACTTAACTATGCGGATTGCTATATCTATGCCTGTTGGGTAGACTCCAAGTTCTGCTCTACAAGCAGAGTTACAGGAATTCCTATGCACGCCGAGGATATTTTTACAAAAGCGGGTTTGGATATTTTCCACTGGACAGTTATCTTTTCCACAGTCTATACCCAAGATCTCACTGCCATATAATATGATGGGCTTAATACACGTATTGAATAGCTTTAGTAGGGGAATAGCGTTTTAAGAGTGAGAGGTTTGAGGCCGAATACAGCTTTACGTGCCTTTAGGGACAGATTCCTTTTAGCTGGGGAATAAGTACCTGACGAGGACAACGTCAGGCCTAGGTAAGGGTAGGAGTTTGCGATTTCGATGTTATCTATGCCAAATGAAAAATTGAGTCACCCTGATTTGTTAAAGAACACGGCTTTAGTTTTCTTTAGATTCACCTGCAATTACCATTTTTCGAAGAAGGAATGGCACATGTCAAGGGCACATTAATTGTAAGCCGGTTTCAGACTCTGAAAGTAGCACTACATCATCTGCGTAAAGTAGACAGGAGACGAGGAGGTGTTGTAGAGAGGGTGGGTCGCAGTCGGGGCTATTCAAATTTTTAACTAAATCATCTATAATTTATAAATAAGTTAAGAGTAGGACTGAGGTTGTATCCTTGGCTTACACCTCTGTCTGTTGTAAATAGTGGTGTAGGGCCGGTAGGAGTTTTAACACATGTCATCGGATTAGAGTACATGGATTTCATCAATTTGTAGAACTTGCCGCCTATGCCTAAATTGGGTAGTTTGTAACGTAGACCTTCTCGCCAGACGCAGTCAAAAGCTTTTCTAAAGTCTATAAAGCAGGCGTAGAGGCGTCTGTTGGTACTCGTGTATTTAGCTATCAGTGTGTCAATAACAAAGATGTTGTCGTTAGTTCTGAAATCATTTCTGAAGCCAGTCTGGTTGGGGGAAATAAGATTGTGATCATCTATATATTCGTTGAGACGATTATTTATTATCGTTGTGAATGATTTGGCAAGGCAGCTAATTACAGAGATTCCCCTGTAATTGTTCGGGTCATCTTTATGTAGAGGTACAATGTGGTTTTCACGCCATTGTTGGGTAAAGTGCCCGGTTGAAAGGATTAAGTTGAACAGTTTAGTTAATGTATATGTAAGGATATGTGCTGCACATTTTAGCATTTCGTTCAGTATAAGGTCGTTACCTGATGCTTTGTTATTCTTTAATTTGGAGATGGCTTCTTTCGTCCTGTTGGATCTCGGAATCTAAGGGGTTATAAATTGCAGCGCTGTTTTCTAATTGTACTAGTTTGTTACTGATCAGTGATTGGAATGGGCTATCGGTTTCCGGATCTTTGGACTTAGTTTTTCCGTATAATCCTTGGAAGTACGTATGGAGTGTTTGTTTGTCAATTGTTTCTTCTGTTGGACTAGAGTTTTCTGTTTTTAACTGTTTACTAGGTTCCAAAACTCTGAGGGGTTGTTGGTGGATAAGGAGTTAATTTGTTGGAAAATACTGTTTTTGTAATCCTTTTTTTTTGTTTTCTTTTGTTTTTGCCTGGTGTATTCTCTTTTCCTTTTAAAGTATTGACCCCGGATGAAGGGATCCCGGGGAATTGTTGATAACGATTTGGCTAAGTCTTAAGTTTCTTCTGGCGGTGTTACATCTTGTAGTGAACCATTTCTTGGGTTTGGGTTTATGTCGGGTCTGTTTTCTTTGTTTCATGCAACGTAATGTTAGTTATTGTTTGCCTGCTACTTGTAAGGGTACTATGAAGTCATTTAGTGCATTCTCAACTCAGCTAGGGGATGTCTCGTAATTTCTTTTGTTAAAATTGTCTATAGTACGAGAGAATTATGTGCTGTTAACTATGTCCGTAAACCTTTCTTTAGAGTCAGCACTCCATTCAAATTTGTAGTGGGGCCGGGCAGACAAGGTATCAGTAGTCTGTTCAGTGATTTGTTTAGTGTTGATATTTAGAATTAGGGACAATTTACACTGGTCTGAAAGTGGGGTTAGGGGGTGACGTGAAAGAAACAGCTTTTGCGTAAGAGAATTGTTTCGCTTGCCAGGACATAGTCGACCACGCTAGAGCCGTTAGGCTGATAACTTGTGGGTTTCCCTAATACGTCTCCTGGTGTCCTGCCATTTAAGATTCTGACTTTATTGTTAATGCATAAGTCGACTAGGTTTTTACCAAAGGGAGAAGGACTACCTAAATCCACGTTGTTACGGTGGAACAGGTGATCGAAATCGTAGTCTTCGGGGAGACTGTCAGTTTGGTAGTCGCCTTCTATGTAGTATTTCAGGTCCCCTACCCGGGCATTGAAGCCCCCCCCCCCCCCGCAATTATTACCTCTCCTTGTCTACTGTGTATTGATATTTCGTCCTCCAGAGTATCAAATATGTCATACATTCTGTTGCTGTGGATAGTAGATATGATAGGACTGATGTAAACTGTAGCTAAATAAGTATCTCTATTGGTATTAAGTAGTCATTTGTCTATTTTTACCCACAATATATCTTCTGATTTGCTATCTATTTTTGTAATAAAATTGCTATACTGCTTTTTAAACAGAAATATTATTCCACCAGAGTTCCGTCTTGCTTTCTTTGACTTTGTCCTGGTGCTAGAGAAATAAAGAAAATTAGGAAAATGAACCTTACCTGATTGCCATGTCTCAACTAGAGAGAAGTCAAACCCGTCTATTTCACTAATGAAATCGCTATCGTCTACTTTTTCTCCATAAACCATGAATGTTCCAGAATCCGAATGAAAAACCATAGTTCTCATTAGAGTTCTTTCTAGTTTTGTTGCCACAATGTGTCGTCCTTCTTGGATGACACATCACTTGTATCCACGAGGTCTTCCGCTGGGTCCTGTGAAGGCTCCAAACCACCCGTTGTTGAAGGGTGGATACAGTGGTGGTGCAGTCCACATCGGGGGCATTCTGTACAGCGTGCCCCCGTAGGCCTCCGTTACAGACGGCCATTCAGAAGAAGTGGGGTAGAAGGGTTGAGTTGTCTCGGTCCACTGAACGGACTTGGTGTCGGCGGGTGCTGGTTTGGCCGTGTACGAGGCGCTCGGTGGTTGGTCTTGTTATTCCCTTGTTCAGTGGTTGGGACACGTGATGCCTGGCTTCCGCGAGAGTCTCGAGTGTTCTTGTTATACGAGGTGCGATCACGGTTGTCGTTGGGGATGATTTCTGGGTACAAGACCTTGGGGCCCTGTGGCCTCTTTCTTTAGGTTGTAGCCCAGGACCCTGACGCCATCATCTCTTAGATGATATCCATCCCGAACAAACATCTTCTCGTTGCAATCACCGCCTTTTAAAATTTGGGGGTGGCTCACGAAGGTCATCGCGTTGTTTGTTTCGCACATGTTCCTTAGGTGTAGGTTCACAGCGGTGATATCATCCTTCACGGTGCTGGCGTGTAGCTCTCTTCTGTGGGACTGCCGATATAGCCACGTCAGCGTTTGGGACAACGACTGTGTTGTGCTTATCGCTGTTTCGAAGTCATTAATCACAGTGTTCTTGGACTTGAAGACGACATCGTTTGTGCCAACGTGAAGTATCACAGTGTCTGGAGCAGACTGTTCCTCGCGCAGTTTCTCTAGAACCGTCAGGGTGTCTGTGAGGGTCGGTGCTCAGATAGGTTTTGGGAGGTCTGCGGTTGGACTCATCAGGAGACTGGGTTTTAGTTTCTGGGCATTGGAGTCACCGATTAATACTACACGCCTTGACTTTGGTGTGGAGTTCTGTGAACGGGGTTTGGCGGAGGGTGCTTTGTTTGTTATAGATCTGATCAGTTCTTTTGGGTTCGATTCCGGGTCGTCATCGACTTGTAGAGCATCAAAACGGTTAGAAGTGTTGACGGCGTAGCCCAGAATGAGGTTTTGTTCGGGTTGCTTGTTGTTCTTGGCCACAGCCTGATCAAGTAAAGCTTCCTGTATGTTAGCGACTTTCACTTTCAAGGTGCTGTGGCAGACTTTCACTTCACTTATGTCACCTTGGATGCTTGTTGTCTCGGTTTTGTAAGGATGTAACAAGACTCTCCAGGTGTTTGACTCGGTTACAGAGTTGTTTGTTTACGTCTTGTACGTAGTTTTTTGTTATCAACTTTCAGTTTCTTGAGTTCTGCCTCCTGCTTGACTGGGGGGCAAGACGAGTCTAGTTGCTCTATGGTGGCTGTTTGAGGTGTTTCGGTCTTCTCATTGTCTGGTTTGAGTCTTTCATTGTTGGGATGCTTTGTTTTGCATTTTTGCCTGCCTGGGTGCAGCGTGGCGGAGGTGCGAAATGGCGTTGGTCAGCTTCGCTTTGTTCTGTTGAGGGTATGTCGTCCTGTGGAATGTGACAGTTTATACAGTGGTACTTCTCGTCTGTGTTTTTGAGGAGGGATTTGATTTCTTCACTCAAGCCTTTGCAGTCAATGTGCGTCCAGCTGGCACAATCGTTGACGAACTCGTCGCCGTCTTTTTCGTGTTTGTCACAGACGGCGCATTTCGTGACTTGTTCTGTTCCACCGTAGTCGGCCACGTTTGGTTGTAGCTAGCTCAGCTGCGTCTGCCAGTACCATGGCTTGCAGGGTATCGTAATGTGAGCACAGCCATAGAGCGTAGCCGCTACCTTGTATCAAAAGCCTATGGGTGTTGTACACTGTGATGTGGATTGAGCCAAGTTCTCTCTCGAGCTGTTGAACAGAGTCTCTGAACGTGGTGCTAAACTGAGTGCTAAACTGAGTACCTTTCGCTGTGACCCGATCTTTCCCTCGTACACCGTAGTATGATGCACATACTGATTTCCACGAGGACAGGGTGTTGCTTGGGATATAAATAGTTATGGAACAGGAATTGTGTGTGACTCTGTGGTACCCTATTTCGCCGGTGGGGTTAGAGATCTTGTTCCGAGTGTCCATTAAAGACAAAAAGGCAGCTCTTACCTCCGAAAGGTACTTTCCACTGATCTTGTGACGATACGTTTTCTTTTCGGCGAGTCTCAGTTTCTTTACGTACTCCTGTTCCTTGGTGTACTCTTGAACGAAGATACTACATGTTTCATATACTTCGTCGTTGGAAGCAGATTCCGTCAGGTGGAGCAGTTGTCGGACTTTAGGTCGGTTGCCTGGGGGTGGGGACGCCGCCGCCATCTTGGACGCCATGTTGGTCGCTTGGTCTTCCGTCAAGTTCGAAGTAGAGATTTCTAAGAAAAGATAACCTCTAAGACATTACTGAGGTTATCAAAAGTTATCAATGGGTAAACTGTAACGTTAGGAATATCTGGAGCAAAAACCAGGGCCCAGGGTGACCTCTAGGTAAGATAAAATTACAACATTGTCGGAGCGTCGGTTTTACCGTCCGAAACTGGCAACATCCGGGTACAAATATATATATATGTATATATATATATATATATATATATATATAGATATAGATATATATAAGCCCAGATGAGCTGAGTACATAAACATCACTACAAGTACTTGACTAAGTGAATAAAGCATTAGTCATTCATTCATACAGCAAGCTTAGACAGTTTTAAGTAGAGACATACATACCTAAAGGTAGATCAGTGTACTGTACAGGGCCATGTCCAGATCATGACCTGTATCAACCTGGAATTTCACTGTACAATACCCAGATTGATGCATCGTTCGACATTTTTTCAGTTCACAATCAGCATTGATCGAATTTTCTCAGACATTGAAAGTTTGATACCCAGAAGACAAAGTGAATTACAGTAATTGCTTCCAGGATGGCCAAAACAACATTTGACTTCTTGACAGCACCACTACCAAATGGAGAGACTCCTGTGCTAGGAGTAGGACAAAAAAGTCTCAACGTTAAATTCCCTGATAACGACAAAAAAGCTTTTTAGCCCTAATACAAATCAGAAAGTAGAATTCCTCCCCTGTTTGTAGCCGCCACGCATCAACTAATGATGGAAGCTAACGATTGACTTACACAACCACTAAGATTTCTACCCATTTGACCAGGAATAAATCTTGAAGTTTTAGACCCAGTACTAACTGGTAGATCCCCACCAGCGTTTTTTTTACTTAGGATTCACCGCAAAACAAGGCTCATGTCACCATTCAAGGTATTGCTAAAGTATTCAACTTTCCAACTCAGCAATTCATTCTAAACTAAACTTTTCTCTCTGTGTGTTACCAGGATTGACCTGAATGATGTAGACCCTATACGAAGTCTGGACAAGCCACATGTTCGCAAGAAACGGGCGCCGCCTTTTCAAGACCATGATGCCTTCGAAAACAGCATCAAACAAGTAACCAATACCTTTTTTCTAAGTTGAATTACAAACTATATACTATATATTAAGGTACCATGCTGTACAATGTATGTCCTAGTCATTGCTAGGTACTATACATGTATATAGATAGATATGGACCTTTCCCTTGTACACAGTTGTTTGTCTCTGTAAGGTTTTAACACCAATTTGTTATTGTATGCTTTATCATTAATAAAGTATATGTATGTGTAGCTTCACAAATGGTAAGAGCATAATCAAGAGGAGCTTATAGATCATCTTTCAAGATGGATGAAGGCCTACAGGAAATGTCTGTATCCCCTGTAGTGTTTGTACCTCCTGCGGTGTTTCTTCCCCTTAGCTTTATTGTAATCCAAAGCTCAGTTCAGTAGTCAAAGCACAGGGAAAATGCTGGAGACAAACAGCATGCAGAAGAGGAAATATCCCCTGTAATGTCCGTACCCTCAGCAGTGCCTGTACATCATCATCATCATCATCATCTTCGCTGCATAGCAGTGTCTGTACACCCAGTAGTGTCTGAACTCCCAGAAGTGTCAGTACCACCTATAATGATTTAGACTAGCTCTTATTGTTCTAGAAATTAGAATGCCAAACCTCATTCTACATTCATAATCTCCATATGTACTATGTTTAATACTTGTTTCAGTAATTAGGAGGTGAAGTTTGTTTATTCTTTTTTTTCTTTGCCATACATTGTACCGTGTACGATCGTCGCGCAATAAAGTTCTTCTGTATAATGTACGTAGCCCCTGTAGTTTCATACCCCGAGTAGTGTCAGAATCCCTAGTAGTTTCCAACCCCCAACTGTGCCCTTACCCCTTTAGTATTCATATCCCCAGTAGTGCCCATACCCCCTTTAGTAATGTCTATACCTCCAATAATATCCATATACCCAGTAGTGTCTGTAACCCCAGCAGTATCCGCACCCCCCGCAGAGTCTGTATACCAAGTAGTGTCCATACCCCTACCAGTGTCCGTACCCCAACCAGTTTATGTACCCACAGTAGTGTCCCTACACCCAGTAACGTCCGTACCCCCAGAAGTGTCCATACCCCTGTATTATCGGTACCTCCAGGAGTGTCCGTACCCCCTTTAGTGTCCGTACCCCCAGTATTGTCTGTATCCCCTGTAGTGTCCGTAACCCCAGTAGTGTCCGTACCCCCAGTAGTGTCCGAACAACCAGTAGTGTCCTTACCTCCAGCTGTGTCCGTACCCCAGTAGTGTCTGAACCCCGGCAGTATTTGTACTTCTAGGTCCGGCCAAACCAATGTGCATCTTTAGTTTGTTAATGCTCATCTAACAATGAAGATTTTAGCAGGAAGGCCAGAAAAGATCAGAAAAGTTTAGGCCAATTATGTTCATTTCCTTTATACTAGTCGTCATTTTAGTCTATGTATGGTAGTGCAACTAGATGTACATGTTTAGTTAGGCCGCTAAGGCTTCATTGTTATGTTCTCTTAGCTTCCCAGTTTTCTGTGTCAAACCACCTTCTGACATTTGATGCAGAAAAGCTACATGTAGGAAAATGGAATGATTTGTCCTCCCAACATCTGCTTTGAGATAAACAGTACTACCAAGATACAGTCGCATGAACCAGGTGATATTCAAGATCAGCATTTTACGTATAATTTTTTTATGCCAGAACTAAGAAGTTAGACTGATTTTGGTATAAGCTCTGAATAATTTGGTGAATTTTTTGTTTGTTTCATAGAAGGCAGCCCAGGTCCAAAGAGGATTTCATGACGAGACAAATCGAGGTCGACGTGAGGTGATAGACGATGTTGCACAGAAGCCCCTCCTGCCCAGGGCAGTCCATCGCGACCGTCGTTACTTTGAGGAAGATGTCGTAGAGACCCAACAAGCGAACATAGAACCAAAAGCAGTTCATCGCGATCGTCGTAATTATGAAAACGATGTCCACTCAGATCCTGATATCCAGATCAAATCAGAACCGTTGCACCGCGATCGTCGAGACTACGAAAACGACGTCCACCCAGTTCCTGAGATCCAAATAAGATCAGAACAAGTGCCGCGAGGTCGCCGGGAAGCTGAAGAGGAGCACATCCTGCCCGTAGCTGCTCAACTCAGTGAACCAAAGTTCGAAGACTTTGACCGGCAACGTCGAGAAGAACCTAAAGTGGTGGAACCTATCGTCCAACAGAAGCCTCACGGTCAACATATCCTGTCCGAATACCCATACAGGAAGCGGCGTGAACCAACGGGTATTTTCGGGGAAACAGCAGAACATTCAGAACACAAGGAACAAACAAACGACGGATACTCTAGCTCTAATCAGCGACACCCACGTGCTTCAGAGGATTCTTATCAGAACAACCGAGACAACATGTTTGAGCAAGAAGATGTCTGGAACCTCCATAGCACAGTCTACAAGTACCCTGTGTATGGATATGCTTCAGCTAACCATGGTCCCCTACGTGGGAAGAGACAGACGGTTTACAGTTCAAACGGTTTGTGTGATATACTGTACTTTGTCAGACATACAATCTCATGAGCTCATGTGAAGTGATACCAAGTGGTAACTATACAGGGCTCGAATTTTTTTTCTTTTTATTAGGTGCATTCGGTGCACCCAACCTGGAAAATTGGTTGCACCAAAAGAAATTTTTGGGGTGCACCATGTAAAATAAAGTAGAATGTGAGAAAAACCTAATTTTGATGCACCCATATTCCAACTTGAAATTCTTAAACAAGGACTATGAGAAACATTTTTTATTATCTTTCCAATGCATAGATGTCAAGAATATGGTGTATACTAAATATATACTTTCAATTGATATCTTTACATAAGTAAATCTAAGAAAATATTTGGGTGCACCGGTGCACCCACAGAAAAAAATTGGGTGCACATCTCCAATTTTGGGTGCACCTGGGTGCACATGCACCCAGTATTTCGATCCCTGCTATATGACAATCAAAGAGCTCTTATTTGTAACTGTTGCATCATAGATAACAAATCTTTCAGTTACAGGGGTGCAAATTTAACAAAACTTCTGATATCAAATTTCCATGAAGTAAGTAAATTTACAAGCATATAGAAATCTGAACCAAAACAGATCTTGACAGATTTATGTATGGTTGCGTAATCAATGCAGTAGCTAGTCTTGACTTTGTTGCATAATTTTGCATGCATTAGGTCAAGGTAATGGAAATGGTAATGGAAATGGAAATGGAAATGGAAATGGAGGTGGAGGTCAAGGTGGAGGACCCAACGCACCTGGAAATCGTAGGTTAACACTTAATTGTTAGCCTAGTTCACCTTTATCTGCCTACATTTAGTTTTTCTTACAAAGGTATATTACAATAGGAATATCAAGTCAACCAACAACGGAAAAAGATTTTGCCCATTCCATCCTCTGCGACGTACAAAATTGTCAAGTAATTGTAAAGATTCAAAAACCTTTTGCAAAGATCTCCAAACATTCAGCGGATGTTTTCAGCGTCTCAGACCTTCTGTGCTTGATAGGGATGTACATCGAATCAGAGGGAATGGACGATAGTTTCAGGCTGGCTAACACTATAAGAGTATAAAATAATGTACAATCTAGTCACTCGATTATATGTTTAGACTCTTATGGTCTTAGTTAATTAACTGGTCTTAATATAATACAACTGGAGTGACATAGGAATGACGGCTGAACTTAGCTGAGGAATTGACTAAATTGTGATTAGGTTGTACGTATACTGTTGGGTTGAACAAATCGATTGTTACATCATTTCCTGTGCCACAGCAAAACTGTCATTTGCCACGTGCGATCAGAGTTTGTTTGAGTTGTCCTGTTCATCGGGCGGACGGTTGAAAATCATCAATGCCATATATGGACGGGAGGCTAATGACCGAACCACCTGCGACTACGGCAACACGGATGTCTCTAGTGTAACTGACCATCCAAATACATGCTACAGGTAAGAAAATTTAAGAAGTTTATTCAAGAAGTTTATTTGCAAGCTCTTGCCCGAGGGCTAATTGCAACATGAAACATACAGAAAATATGGTAAACATACATAAAATAAAGTAATTTGATATAGATAACAATGGTAAAAAATGTAGACAAGTGACTAATGATATGGACTTCTGAGAGCTACAATCTACGCATTTGGGGTTTGACTTCTTTTCTGGTAGCAGTGGAAGACGAAGTACCCCACTTTTTCTAGGATGAGTGGGTTATGTGACGTTAACAGCGTTATAGTTTTGTTTTCATCGGTAAGCGTTTGGAATTTTTTGTGTGTTTTGCATACCGCAAGATGAACAAAATTTTATGTATGGCACCCTATGCACACTCCATATTTAATGAGACAGGGAAAAAACAAACAATTTAAATGGATTTTTAAAATAGACACAATAAAGGTGGTAACAAGATTGAAGCGACAAACTATAATCATACATTGTATCACAGATAACAAGATAACACATAAATTCTGCATTCAAGAGGTGCACAAAATGACACTAGTGTATCGTTTACCATGTTGGCAACTACAGTCATTACCTTTTTAAGTGTACCAACCATTTGAGTCTATGACTGTCGGTATGGTGTAAGACACAGTAATTAACTTGTAAGGTGTCAGTAAGTTGTCTGAAAGGTAATGTCCAACGCTGCAGAATTCTTTCAGAATTTCGGGAGCTTCACAGAATTCTATAGAATTCTGGAACACATGAACATTGAGGTATCAGAATAATGCATGATGTGTTTGATTGCCTTTTTCTTAATGTCTTTTCCTTTCAATAAAATCTTTCTCCTTTTAATCCATTTAGGCATGTGGAGTCTGCACTGAGAAGTAGGTGTCACAACCAGCCATCATGTCAATTTACCGTCAGCGCAGCAGTCGTCCAAATTTATGGAGACATCTGTCCCGGAGTCACCAAATATCTGCATGTGGACTACAGATGTACAGGAGAACTTGGTAGGGCAGACAACTAACCCTTATATCGATATATTACACAATTGTTGTACAGTAGAGGCCGTTTCATTGCACACCCAATTTGCCAGCATATTTAATGCACTTATCAGGCATGTACAATAATGCAAAGTTTCAAAGTTGGACCATATATATATATATAGTGCATGTGTTACAGCGCGCTGTACTGTGACATGTCAATGATTACGGATCCCAGAGCAGTGTCCAGCCTAATGCTGGGACAGGTTTGACTACGAACACTATAGTGCACTCTTTTGCACCCTCAATATGCAACACATGGTGAAAATAGAATTCACACACTGTGTGCATATTGCGGACATTATGTGCACTTTTCACACAATCTGTGCAAGTTTGCACACGATGTGTGCACTTTTCACACGATGTGTGTGTAAGTTTGCACATGATATGTGCAGTTTGCACACAATGTGTGCAAGTTTGTACACAATGGTGTGTGCAAAGTAAACACAGGTGTGTGAAGAGTGCACACACGTGTGTGTTAAGTGCACACATCGTGTGATAGAATTTCTGTTTTTAGTTGAGAACATGTTTTAATAATTGTAGTAAAGAACACGGTGACTGTGTTGTACTACGCATTCCAGAGGGTAGATACAGTTAGATCAGTGACACTGACAGTTGATGATCACGAAAGAATTGCACCGCCAAAAGCAACTGCTATGTCCATCTATAGGATCAGGGTCGCTGTGTGGTTTCCGACTAGCTGCCAAGAACTAAAAAACACTGGAAATGTTTTCTTCTTAACGTTTTATTCGTAAAGTATTTCCCCGCAACCTTAAATGCAATTATTACAGTAATCGGATCAATCATGTTATTGAGTATGTACGGCAAGTTGTCTCCCAAATAGTGATGCCGGTTTTGAAGGCCTTCAGCCGGCAAGCTTTTTTATGGTGCTTACATGCCCGGGACCGCCCAGAACCTCCCATAAAAAATCGCTTTCTTTTGCTCCTAATATTTTAATTTGTACATTTTGTCAGTAATGTCAGTTATTGGCCTAATTGTACCAGTTATACCGATTTTAAAACACATTTTTGGTCAAGTTGTCAACGCTGTTTGAAATTTTTTTGTGCAATTAGCCAGCGTTGGTGACTTTTCATCATGCAGATAGGCAAAGTCACAAACAAAGGAGTGAATGGGAGCCAGTTTAGGATTTTGGCATTCCGTGCAATTGACAGAAGTGTGCATTTATCTGACGTACAATTAATTGGCTTCTACAGTACCCTGAAACTCACAGTATATCAATGAGTTTGATTTATTTTCATTTAACATGTAAGAAGCTAATGGTAGAAGGAAAAAAACATACATTACGGAAACCATATTTAAAAAGTTTTGAAGCGTCATATACATATCATATACCACTCGACTACATAACACCGCACGACCCCTCCACATACACATGTAACACTGTACAAACCCACTACAGTCATGCATGTGGATATTTCCTTGAAAGACATTTAGTATGTTTCAACTCATATCACTTCAGATCAATGGTTTGACTAAAATCGTATAATTCAATAGCAGCAGACCAGGCTAACACATTTCTGGCATATGCCATTGTATTGATTACAACATCTGTTGACATTGACTTTGGTCACGATCCATGGCTCGAAATCCTTTTTTCTGCATACCTGCACTAGTGCAGGTAACAATGAAAATTACCTGCACCAGACAAGTTTTACCTGCACCACTCTGAATTTAGGAAGTATAGATCATACTAAAATTGTTCATGAATCATTGCTATTTTTCTTTTACACTTTATAGGTGGCAATGTTCAATGCAGCCAATAACAAACCACATACACCTAAATCATGACATTTATGTATAAAACCCAGTACATTGACCAGTGCAGGATAGGTGCAGGTAGACACCAGAAATACCTTCACAGCTCCAATTTTACCTGTACTAATCTGCATATGCAGGTGGTATATTGAGCCCTGCAATCAGCCCAGAATCGTTGACTCAGCCAGGTACCCTGATGAGATGGACAAATTATGACTTTGTTTTTTTAATTCGATATCACAGATGCATGCACGAACCCAAACAACCCGGCTAACCCATGTAACCAAGGTGTCTGCGTCGGAAACATGTGCGAATGCCCAAACGGATATACAGGGGACTTCTGTGAACAAGGTACGTATGGTGATGATAATTGCCACATTAATTTAATTTGTTGTGCTTTCACTGAGATCGTATCAAAAGGAAAGATCAGAGTGAAAAGTCTTAAGTTTGTGCACAGTCTCAGATGGTGAACTATACACTCAGCACTCTAAAAAGAATGTTTTATTTGAAGGGTCAAGAATCAAGAAAAAAGTGGTCTAGAATAACATCTTATAAGTAATGTAAAGCACAATTGGAGATTTCTGACTGGATCTCACAAACCTTCTGAAGATGTATTTTTTGCTCACGATTCAGTTTGTTATTAGGAAGACCAATCTTGCAACAGTGGTAGAATCACTGCCAGTTGCTTCATTCTGTATTTTCGAGGTTGTTCCTTGAGATAGACAGGAGAGTTGTAGTCAGGTTTGCTTTGTTTTTATGAAAAATGTTCCACAAGTAAGTGTTAAATGCCATGGAATTGACCAAAATATTTATGTAAATCTAGCGAATTGCCAGCCGCCGTGTCAGAATGGTGGGCAGTGTTTCGATCCCAACCAACCCTGTGTGTGCCCAGCAGGATCAGGGTGGCAAGGGTATCGTTGCGAGGAACGTAAGTTATTTTTAGTTGATGTGTTTGTCTGTTAAGGTGTGTGTCCCCATTGCTAGGAACGTAAGTTATCCCGATCACCTCCATGAAAATGGAGGTTTCAGTTGATGTGTTTGTAAGGTGTGTGTCCACAGTTCCGCAATTGGCATTTCAAAGCTAGGCACATCGGAGACACTGACAGGAAGATAGGTTGATGTTGCCAGAAAGTGATATAACAGAAAGTTTGCAGGAGTTGGCATTGGTATTATTAGTTAAAATATAAAATATAAAACTTTATAAATATATAAAATTATCATCATTATTATCAGGTAAGTTAAAAAAACATTTTCCTTATCATCAGCATTACTAGTTAAATCTAAATAATTTTATATCAAACGTTAACTGATAAATATATACAATATATAATATTGCAAGAAGCATCTGTGGGAAATGAATTAAGTTTACGTATATCATTTCTTTCAGCCATCTGTACCAACCCATGTGTGAACGGCACTTGTTCATCACCAGACACTTGTACCTGTCTGCCTGGTTATGACGGACCTGTATGTGACTCTCGTAAGTTGGCATTTTAAATATACTTTAACCCTTGTCCTGTTGAAAATTCTTTTTGAATATTTAACGCCCTTAAGCAGCTGGTTAATTAAATAGATGAGGAAGACTTGAACTATTCTGTGCTGCTGCAGATTTACATGTAACGCTAGTTCACCTTGTTCCTCAGGGTAACCTATATCTGTTGCTTTTGAAAAAAGGGTAGTCAGGGATATCAAGTCGACGGACGATAGTCTCAAACTACAAAAGTTTGAACATATTACAACTTGGGACCACCGTCTGTCGACTCGACATCTCTTATTGCAGTGTGGGTAAATACAACGAATATATTGTAGGTTACCCTGCGGAAAAAGGTGAACTAGCGTTACCTCCCCAATCGATATTGATAATTCCTGCCATTTCCGA
>NC_049995.1:7256336-7261742 GCF_000003815.2 Branchiostoma floridae
ATACATGGTACGTGTAAATTAGTTGTAGAGGATTTAGCAAGATTATTCAGTACTTTTCTTGATAAATCTACACCAACCAAAGGTGCATCCCGGTTGAGGAATGCCCAGCACCAACCACCACGCCGGCACCAACCACCGCTGCACCACCAGCCACTACAGTGTGTGAGCCTGTGTGTGAATGGTCTCCTTGGATAGATCTGCACTGTCCTCCAACGGGTAAGACTTATGATGCTACTTATTATTTTGTAAACCTCTGATAAACTTTTTTTTGTTCTTAATCTGATGATCTTCATCATCATCATTGGTCAACGTGCTAAAAATTACACACGACGGAATTATACCTGCCCTTACGGGGCATACTCTGCAATTTGCTGGTTGCAGCTGATTAAAAGGCAGGGAGACACCAGTTTCCCTTTTGGAGTAAATCACAGTATGACTGTTACAAGACAGAGGTTTGCCAGAACTCCATGTGATTTGAAGTGAATCACCAACTCCAGACAAAAGGATTTGCACCACATCTCACACTGGGGCATGCCCCTACTCTTTTTCGACCCTGCATGTTCTGAACAATTTGCGTAAAATCCAGCATTAATGGTCAGAAGATTATGTTGATTTCTAGAAAATTAGTCACATTTTGTACAATGTACATGTATGTAAATTCAAATATACATATTCTGGTATAAGCGTTATAATGTAAAGGTTTATGAAAAATCATGTTTGCTGTTGATGATCCATGGCTTTTTGTTGATCTGGACAAGTGTGTTTCTGTGATCATTTTATCAACCATTCTACCCTAGAAACAGAGAAACAGAGTCTAGAGTACCCCATGTGTCTTTAGAAGTAACTTGTATAGATTGTCCCTACCAAACATGGATTGGTTATGAGCAAGCAAGGAAGATTGAGATCTGAGTAGAAAGCAACCATTCACTACACAAAGCTTGTTTTGCAGTTATAAAGACCCAAAGATTTTGAAAATGTAAAACTATCCTCTCCTTTATGATAAGTTATAAATAATTTGATTTTAAGACCAATTAATGGTTCAATATCTTTGCTTAATTTCAGTCGGCATGTTTGTACGATGCACATTTCAAAATGATGCAGGTTGTAATACATTATTTGTTATACAGTTACTTAGTTTGTTTCCCATGTTTTTTTTATAAAATCAGATTTTCATTGTGCAGCACTAACTGCTATATTGTCGCATGCCCTCCCCACAGACTGCCTGTATGGTGATGATTCTCTTGGGCTGTCCTGCTACAATATCCCAGATGATCCATTACCCTATGAAGCTGCACTAATATATTGTGAGGGTCTTGGTGGCACCGTGGTGACTTTGTCATCTCCGGACGAAGTGGTAATTACCACACAGTCATATACAATACTGCTCATTCGTTACCAAGCCTTTAGAAAGTCATCGTTTAAGTGGGGATTCTTTGTAGAAAGACAGTCCCTGTTGATAGACCATCCAGTATACAAAAACTAGTACAAAACAGTTTTTTTTTCTTATTGGACCAGTCCGAGAAAGCTGAACCTGATACAAAATCAGTGAACCGGATTTGGGACTGATTAGAAAATGACTATATTATATCGGCAGGTGTCTACATGTTGGGAGCTTACCGTTCCAACGAAAATTTAGTTTGTAGTAATTTCTAAAAAATTTCCACAGTCAAACTTGGTGTAAAAACGAAAACTTTCAGTGCACCGCCAAAACTGTCAGTCCCCATACTAGACGCATCTCAAAGACAACAGCATGTCTATTGCAGTCACAACTATCCGGGAGTTCAGTACACAAGTTGTCACAAGCAATTACATTTAGGTCCAGACACAGGTCCGCATCTGGATCTCATCCTCTGGGCCTGGACCGGACATATACCTGAATTTTCTGAACCGGTACCCATCCCTATACTCAACTATTTTATATATCCATGGTCTTTTGGTCATTGGTCCACAATGGTCTACTCATGATATCATCAAGGACAAATTCGTGGTCCCCATTTAGGTGACCAATGAGTTCAGTGTTTAGAAAAGCCATTCTAGAAAACTTGGTATTGTCAGTGTACTCTGTGTAACAGTATGGTTTTTGTGTCCACCATATACTCAGTATATGCATAATTATGTGTTATAAACAATATCATACAGGGACATATTATGGAGCAGTATGGAGGTGACGTGTTCTATGTGCGTGCTCACTGGGACGACACCTTGAATGAATGGGTTTGGGACGAAGGCAGTCCTGATGGCAACGATATCTTTGAACGGCTGTAAGATTACTTCTTCTTCTCTTGACGTTACAAGAGTGAAGCCACTGATGTCTTCCTCCTTCTAGCATGTCCAAAAATATCTTAGAATAGGATTACGATTTTGTTACATGTGTGTGTGTGTGTGCTTTTTTCAAGTATATTCATAAGTGACCTATGTCAGTGCATAAAGTGCTACTTAAAATTTGGTGTCTTCCACACCTGATATTTATTTTCGAGGAAGACATTAGTTTGCATCCAAGAATCTATGAGGCAATATTTTTCCATTCTAGCATTTTAATTGTCTCATTTGATCAATGAATAATTCTAGAATTTCATTTTTTTGATAAGAATTTACTTTGGAATATACATGAAATTGTATGCTTACAACAAGTTTCTTGAACATTTTTAGCGTTTGAAAACACTTACACTCTGAAAATACATGTAAGAATACACTTTCAAGTTTATAAGTTAGACACTTTTAGCTCTCTAAATTACTACTGTAACAATATATGTATGTTTCCTGTACCTGGTTCGAAAAATATAAATAGTGACTATCGTTAGATTTCTAGCATTTGTCTGGATGAGCCAAAAAGGTGATTTGTCACTGTTAAGAGCTGGTGTTTTCTTTTTTTTGCACAAAATGTCAATTATATTACATACAAAAAAAACATAGATACTGATACTTCAAATCAATGAATCAAGATACAAGAAAAAATATTTATATGTCAGAGCAACAACAGTCATGAGGAACAGGTTGAAAATGATTAATGAGCTTGAAACCAAATCGCTTGCGTTGACTCTCTTTTTCTTTAATTAGGGGCGTGCAGCCTGGTTCCTCAACTACACCATGCCTCATAAGCATGAATGGACAACTCACTCCTGCATCCTGTGATGAGGCTAGGCAATTCATCTGTGAAACAACTGGAAGTAAGTTTTTTCTACACATTCAGGGTTAACATCTTGATTCTTTTAAATGTACAATGCATATCATTGATGTACCATTATGTTATTATATATGGTACTACTTATTCTACTTGGCACTTGGATTTATCAATTTTACACCAATGAATTCTTGATTTTTCATAAACTCTGCTTGCTGTGGCTAGCGTGTTTCTTGTTGATGAAATTGCAGCACCAGGCCCAGAAAGTGAAGATGACGATACAGCACGAGATGAAGGATATGACATCTGCGAGGAACCCATGGGTATTGAGTGTATGGACATGGACACAGGCGACATACTAACTGATGGATATGTGGGAATAGATGGAGCCGTGTGCGAGATAGCAACTGGTCTCCAGTGTCAATACAAGTAAGTGTGAAAGCTGCAACATTTTTTGCTAGACGGTGCCTTGTATAAAGAAGAGCGCCGATCTCTATTTAACACTATACAGTCAGTCAATACATGTAATTGCAACAAAATGTCAAAGCAGGACACATTTATATTTATTGAATACTTGATGTCATGCAGAAATGATCATGTGATAAACGCAATGTGTGAATATATCTCCACGTGTTTTAAAAAGAGAGAAGAAAACATTAGATGTAGCGGTTAACAATTATAGTGTATGATATATTTTACAGAAATACATGATGCTTCAGTTCCTTTCTCTTCTAGTTTAGTTTAGAATTACTGTTTAAGTTAAGTTCTTCTTTATCATCCATTAGACCACATGAATTATTATTATTATTATTATACATAACGTTAACAGGGCTCAAAAACCTTTTTTTTGCATACCTGCACAGGTGCAGGTGATATTGGAAATTACCTGCACCAGACCACTCTTACCTGCACCACTCAGAATTTAGAAAGTATTGATCATACTAAAGTCTGTTCAGAAACCACTGTCATTATTTCTTTTATACATCATCGGTGGTTACCGTTAATGCAGCTACATTTAGTAAAATCCACATCATGAAACGTAATTATGAACATGAACCGGTGCAGGTTAAGACATCCGAAATACTCTCACAACCCTAAATTGACCCCACTAACCTGCATTCGCAGTCGGTATTTTGAGCCCTGTACAGGCTAAAAGAAAACAACATCGGAGAACCCACAGTAGACAGTACAGAAAAGTGGGAATGAAATATGCATTGAGCTTGATTTGGAATTATTATCCGTTGGGACACAGGTGCTCATTGTAACAATAGCTTATTTTAAAGTTGCCTAAGAAATTAACTTGTTTTGATAGAGTCCATTCCAAGACACCATGCGGATGTTTGTTTCCATTGTTTAGAATTGATTTTAAAGTTTTGTAATTATATTTCTAGGACATTTGATACTTCAGAAATATTTTTAACACTGTTTCAACTTTATAAATATTTCCCTGGTCCTGTAAAACTTTGGAAATATTCATGGTGTGAAACTGGATACTTCTAATGGTTTCTAAATAATGATAACAGCATTCTACCATTATGTACCATTTTCTACCATTTTCTACCATTTTTTGTAAATGGTTTGGTGGGCTGGGAAGATAGCAATTCACACATCCTTGCAAAGTATGGTTGGGTGCCATGCAACAATGGCCCACCACAAAGGATCCACCAGTGCCCAGCAGTGAAATCTAAAAATATACAGATGCAACAATAGGGCTTACTTTTATGGGCCAATAAACTAATTTTACCATTTGGCCAGGTTTACCATTTTTTGTAAATATTTGTAAATGTGAAATAATCACAGAGAGGTTTCACAATTATTCTAAATAAAGATATTTTTGTACAGTTACTTTCAAAATGTTTCTAAAATATTCAAAGAAATTCAAATAAATGAGTATTTTCTTAGTCAAATTTTTGAAAATAATTTAATTATTGTGGCTCAGATATTCTTTTATTCAAAATGATTCAGACTAATTATAAATATCGCCTAAAAACCCTCATGGTGTCTTGGAATGGACTCTACATTTGAAACATTTGCTTCATTACAGTTCATTATATAGATAAATGTGTCTTTGAGATGTTCTTTTTGACAGCAAATAACCACAGATTGTCTATTTGAATTTTCACTTACAGCTGTCACAACTATCAAGTCAGATACCAATGTTGCTATGAAATGGACATATGTACCACACCTGCACCCACAACTGCAGCACCACCACCAACAACTGCAGCACCACCTACAACTACTGCAGCACCACCCACAACTACTGCAGCACCACCCACAACTAA
>NC_049995.1:7261842-7269403 GCF_000003815.2 Branchiostoma floridae
ATTTTTTGGTTGCAGATAGCTTGTGACATAAGGAATAGGTGGTGTATGTTTGGTTCCCCTAACAGGTTGCTCTGGAACTGCAGGGGCGTTTTTCTCAAAATCTTCTAAGGAGGAAAACTGGACAAGGGAACGACAAATTTAGATGATATTTGTTATGTAGGTAGCTTTGACAGAGATGTACATAATCAAGTGCAAATAATGCAAACTGACACTTAATTTGCATAATTAATGAGGGGAATCTATATTTGTGGTGTTTGCCATTGTGGGACTCAAATACCTGTCATATATGTAGTTTGTGGCTGGTGGAACATTATCAGATATCAATTATGCAAATATGTCCCTAATTTGCATAATTAATGTAAAAGTGCTATAATTCATCTAAATGGTAAATGATTGCACAATCAACATTTTGACCAGTGTAAGTTATCTAAATGTGTACATAACCAAGCATAGATTATTTAAATGTAGAAATCATTTACATAATCAGACTATGTCATGGAGATATGAGGTCTCCGAACTCTTGTTGTTGTAAGGATTGGTTTAACTTGCAGGGTTTGAGATGCTTTTCCTCGCCAGTTTGCCCAGCTGCAGTCTAAATGCTAGGTTCCCCATGAACATTTCAACGCTTACCTTCATCTGCAGGGTATCCTATATCCCTTATTTTTAGAAACATTTGGTATCTAGGGATTATCAAGTCGATGGATGGTGGTTTCAAATTGCCATATTTTCAATTATCTAATATTGCAGTTTGAAAGCACCATCTGTCGATTTGACAATCCTAATTTACCCTGTGCTAAAAACGAATGGATATATGTTACCTCACAGATAAAGGTGAACCTGTTACTGGAAACGCTGAGCTCTCCTAAACCTTAACTCAACTTGCTGTATAAGGGGCAGTATTGGCCTTACTAGTTAAATGTGTTTGAGTTGATCTTCATATCCCTCTTTTGTCCTTGCAGCCGTTTGCAATCCAGCTTGTATCAATGGGTTGTGCATTGCTCCTGATGTCTGCAGATGTACTGAAGGATGGTATGGGGAACATTGTGAACTAGGTAATATGTGATCAGATTGTTGTTTTCTTACTATGAAAGTAAAATTTGTATTATTGATAAGATATTTCCCTCTATGTACTTTATACACTACATCAGGTATATACAATGCATGTAATTGCCCCTGTATTAGGTTAGTTCACCCCAATCCACAGAGTGTTACCAGATATTTATAAACGGGCTATTTATGGATATCAAGTCGACGGACGGTCGTTTCTATGTTATAAATGTTTGAAACCAAGTGTATTGTATATTGTTTGTTGAGATTTACAGACTCCTAGGTTGCCCAATTCAGTTTTGACAAACTAATAGTAACAATGTTGTTTTATTGCTCATCTTGAACATTGATACCAGTTCCTCCTTTTATGCTCTTGCAGCTATTTGTTCAAGGGAGTGCGCGAATGGTGGCGTGTGCACCGCACCAGAGTCCTGTACATGTCGCCGCAACTTTGCCGGACGTTACTGTGAAATACGTAAGAATCAATAATTTTTTGTCCTTTAGTTTCAAAGTCCACTACATTTGAGCCACTACCACAGCTTGTAAAATTGTAAAGAAATGGCGAAACGATGATTTGTAAATAGCTTTACCAGATTTATAATGTAGTAAGTTATGATACTAACGTGTATGCACATGTTAATGCTAATGAAATGCATAAGGATTGCCATAAATACCAGTAACTTTATTTTGTAGCAGCGCATTTGTCCGCAAATCATTTGTATAAGTAATTGCTCAGGTAATTTTTACATGTTTATTCTATTATCTACCAATAGCATTACTAACATTCTTTTTTTAACAATAGCAACAACTACAAATGAGACATTGAACATCCACAGAAGTAAGTAACTTTCTGTTAGTAACACTTAGTACATAATTTGGGTTTGTAGTATTGATGTACAATGTACGTACATGTGTATTTTCTGTCATGTAGCAGTAATTGTAACAGTTGTAGTTTATAAGTAACTAATTTTGTTGTAATCAATTATTATCCAAAATTATGTTATTTGCAAACATGAAACATTTTAATATGAAAATTATGCAGAAAGCACAAGATAACATTGGTGACAAATAGAACAAGTTGCTCTTCTGAACTGCTTTGAATACTATCAGAGAAATGCATTTTAAAATTTTATCTTTGATACATAAGAAGATTTCAGATTTCGTTTTCAAACCAAAATTTCTGCAAAAAATATTTGTATTACGAATTTACTAACTGTTACTAACTTTGCAATCTTGGAATGACAACTCTTTTGTATTGATGAATATTCCACCCTGCTGTGTGTGATCATTCCTCACTGTTGGGTTTTATTCTTATCAATATTCTGTGAACTCTCCTTCTGATTTGATCCATTGTTTAATGAATTCAACACCTGCGTTAAATAAATTTTGATATGAAATGGGGCACACTGATTGGTTATTGTAGCCTGGCTACATGATAAAATCTTTTTATTTCCTCTACTCACAAGGCCAAGACCACAGAGGGAGGTATGCAACTGTTTTCGGGCGTTGTGGGCAGACCAACCTGATCACCATAGATGGAGTCATGCTGACAGACTTTCCCGGCGACTGTGAATACATCTTTGTCTGTGATGATATCCTTCACATCCAGGTATGTTCCTGAACGTTCAGTAATACGATTTATGTCATTACCTTTGCCAGAAGGTTATATTTTGAGTGCGTCTGTCTGCCTGTCTGTCTGTCTGTTGGGAAGCCTTGCTTGGATGCAATAGATATTTTATATGTGGTTAGGGGTCAAGAAAGCAAAGATCAAGTTCGATGATAGGCCCTCTAGTTTGGGACTAATTTTGATGACATAAAATTTTCTCCTTGGATAACATTAAAGAAGCATTGGCATATTAATTTTTTTCACATCAAATCATATTGATCTTGTTCTGAAGGGAAATGGTAGGCTTTCAACTGAATCATATGAAGCGCATGGAGCTATAAATGAATTAGTCAAGTTCCTAGCCTGTTTCTGTAATAGTTTCAGTAAGATGTATTGTTTTCTTTAGTAATGGGGACCCAATAAAAGCCAAGAAAAGTATGTTAAACTATGTATTTTCTGATATTCTAAAGTTCTACAATCACATCCAAAGAATTCTGTCAGACACCATCATCAAGGTAGAATGGATGGATCTACTTCTCACCGATACTTATAGATGATGTAGGTGGCACTGCAGCAGTTAGAATGCCATCCCATACGTGACTAAGTCTGTATCCCCCCTCGTCTCGCGTATAATCTGTGCTGACTTTCTGATCCAGAATGCCTCCTTTAGCCAGCGAGTTCGTCTTTTTTTCCCCTCTGGCGCCGTCCGGTATTTTCCTTCAATCAATGGTTCAACATTAACCCGGCCCTTCCAAAGGCCCTTCCCAATTCTCTTCCTCGTGGACTGGTCTTACGGCTTAGGCGAACAACAGTACATCCCACTCAAGATTTAAACCTCCATTATACGCAGTTGTTACCAGTTGTGGTCGGTACTGAATGCCTCCTCACATCTGGTTACATCGAATGAATGAAACGCTCGTATGGCGATATTTCAGATTGATTGGTGTGAGGTATAACTAATTGAATTATCTCACATAACAGTTTTGCATTAGCTATCCAAAAAGATGAAATAAATGCCTAATCAGGCTGATGCATTGTATGTGAATATATAAGTAGGCAAAGACGCCATTGAAACTTTTGAGATAATGACGTCATTGAAACGTATGACCGCAGCAAAACACTAACCTGAGTTTAGTAGAACGCGAGCTTCGCGAGCTCAAAGCGTTACACGAAAAGTAGCAATAGATAATATTAGTTAGTTGATGTCATCAGATATTCAAACAAGTCTACCTTTGTTAGGTGTGTATATTTCCCTTTTACACGTTTAACATTAACAAGGCTATTACGCACATCATTGTACAGAGAACACTCTAGCACAAAGTGCATTTGTTGTTATTAACTTTATATCAAACTTAATGCATAATACATGTAATGTCTCTACTTATATTTCGTTCTAACTGTCCTTAAAATGCCCATACAACATCTATATCACATAATTACACGAGAAGAAACTGATTTTCTCGAAAAAAGTGCATACTGTTTGACAAAAAGTTTCACTAAACATATTCATGCCTAATTTGCATATTTGTGAATCTCTCCACGCGACCATATCAGGTTTAGTTACTCTGTTTCTATTTATATGACATTCTAATAACTAGAAAAAACGTTCACACAGTCACGCAAACCTTGGCAAAATGCCAGCTTTTTTTTAAGCACTTGTTTTTGTTGTCTCTGCTTATTTTGATGTAATTCTCATGTTTTTTGATGAGCGCCGGCGAAGCACCGATGTACATTTTCCTGACGATATCCCTACTACAAGCCAAGACACAGCTTTTTCTAGAGGCACTTGTTTCCTTTCTGTCATTGACTCTAGCCCCCTCCCGTTGGAAGTGAGAACTACTTGTGTTTGAAGAAATTTGCCTGATAATGTATGATTATTTGCCAACCTGTAGAAACTATTTACGGTACTATGTATTTGCTGCTTCTTTGTCTTCCAGGTTTTTGTGAAAAGGGAGCCCTGCATTGAGAACTCACCTGACTGTTACCGTTCAGTTCGGATCGTTAACTTGGGATCGGATTACCCAGTCTATTTGCGACCACATCATAAGGTCTACTATGGAAATGAAGAGTGAGTCATGTTGCATTAAAGGCGCCCAATGCAATATCAGGGCCTTGAAACTCGTTTTTATAAATTCATTTTCAAGTAATTTCTACTCACAATAGATTCAGATAACACAATCCTATCGCATATTGACCTTCATTGAGGAAAGATGTGACGTCATTGGGTGGTGAGAACTCCAAGAAAATCTGAGCGTTGCTCACGGGCTAAATAAGCCATTATTTCAATTTTTTGGACCGCACATTATGAAACTGTCTCCCTTGTGTAATTTGTCACAAAAACAGTTGCCATTGAGCAGCTTAGTGTTCCAGCCAGTGTGCACCTCAAAGTGCAGGAAATATAGTTTCAGAAGATCTAGATTTCAATAATTACGAACCAACCTAGAAATGTTACGACAACTGGCACCTTGGGCACTCGATAGGATTCAAAATCGAGGGGACGGAAAGGGATCTCAGGCTGGCTACAACCCAGATGTAACGTGAATGTTACCTTATGATTAATCCCAGGGTGGATCTACCAGGCCAAAGGTCCGGAATAACATTTGAGATCAATGGCGACTGGATCCGAACAACCATCCGAGACCGGGACGCCAGGATGGAGATCTGGTACGACGGCGAGGCCACGGTCACGGCCGAGCTGAGCGATCAGTACGAAGGGCGAGTACAAGGTCTCGTTGGCACCTACGACGGAATCAAGACGAATGACATCATCGGCAGAAATGGACATCCTGTGCATGGATGTAAGCTTTCAGGCATTTGCTTTCTCTTTTACCTCCTATGTTTATATTTCTTGCAGCTATACATGCCATTCTTTTGAAAGTAAAAGATTTCATACCATGTCAACTTCTCCATGATGTGTGAAAAAAAGCCTCTTTCTAAAAAGCTCTTCTGCCCTTGGTGCTGAATGCTAGAAAGTTCTTAAATTACAAGCTAGTTAAACAGTTTACCGTATTATATCTTATGGTAATAGCATAAGTTCAAAGAAACCTCTTGCAAAAGAAGAAAAGCAGGATGCTAGTACCAAAGAGAAACAGCTGACTGTAATTTCTTGCAGAAATTTATACACTAACTAAATGCCATTCTTTTGTAAGTAGTAGAGCAATCCCAAATTTCATCCCAAGTCAGTCAATGATTTTAGTTTGAAATCTTTCATGTGTGAAAAAAAGACTCTTTCTAAAATGTCTTAAATATAATATGCCTAAGTTAAATATAATATGAACAGTTTACCTTATCGCTATATATTATGCTAGTGGATGTACGATTTTGCTGCATAAAGTTCAGCATTTCCTTATGTAGATCTCTTTACTTCTAAGAAACGTCTTGCTAAAGAAGAAGGGTTAGATACTAAAGAGAAACATCTGACTGTAATGTGATTCTCTGATGTTTTCCAGTCACTCCTCGAATGAAACCATCTCTTACTTCAACCATTGGAAGGCTGACATTACATGTCCCAACGTGAATCTTGAAGCTGCCAGTGCCTGCGACGACCCAAGGTTCACCAGGGAAATGCTTGACGTAAGTTTGATTTAATTTGATTTATTGAGATTGCTGACAATGCAATACATGGCAAATCCAGGCAGCATTGCTAATATCATGCCAACACAAACGTAGTCATTTACACTTCTCATAGATAGGATACACAAAATTAACTCAAATGGTTAGCAGATAAAACAACAAGATTAAGCCTAAGGCCACAGCAAGTAAATTTTAAGGATGACATCCTCTGCAAACCGCAAAAATAGTGCGATAGGGCGAAAAAAACAAGATGGGTGAAAAAAAAGATGGCTACATTTTCAAAATATATATAGGCACCATGAAGTTGTGATGAATGTTGTAACAACAATGGTACAAGAGCCAACAAGGCATTCATTCCTGTATTCAATACATGTACTGATGTGGTAACAGTGCCACTAGAGTGGTAGACTGGCATCACCAATAAAGTTGGTAATCACACTCATAGATTCCAGATTGGTGTCACTTTTACAACTCTCAAATAAGTTTGTTTTCTATAACTACAGTCCTGGGTACATCGCAAGTGTCACTTCTACTAGTACAATTATCAGGCTACAACACATTTGCTCATTTTGGTACTTTATCGCCATGTTGACCATCCCTGCAGAAGAAAAAAATTCTTGTTTTTTTATCTGAAATCAGGCGAAAATTAATGCGCGCCTGTGGCCTAAAGATAAACATTCTTGAGTAGAACATTATAAAAGTTCAACTTGATATATAGGTTTGGAACTTGGGGGTCAAAGGTCTAGTCTACATACATGTAGCTATTTTGTTTTAACACTAATTTTAGAGGCTCAAGGCTCCCCAATGTTTGCATGGTTCCTCAATCACACCATACACATGTACCTAATACATGCATACCCTTACTCATTCCTTTGTATTGCCCTTATCCATTCATTTAATCAGCCAAGTCAGATTCAGTATTCATAAAGTGTCAACTTATTAGATTAATTATCGGACATTATATATTTAAACCTTCAGCAAGAGGCCGAGGCAACAGGGGCCAAGACGGTCGATTTTAGTCCTTTCACTCCCTAAAACAAAGAATACCAAAAACTTCCGTCTAACTCTTTGGCGCTATTTCTTATGGTTCCAATTGAAGAACTGATCATTATCATAATCAACCAGAATCTTATGCAAAGTAATCACCATTTCTATTATAGTTGCTGAATGTACATGTCTTAAAACGAGCGAAGAAGTCTAGACCTTATAATCCATGGATCTTATTTCATTTTCATAACTGGAAATGACTTCAGAGAATCTCGTCCTTTGCATTGAAAGCAAACATGTCTGCAGAATAACGTGAGACTACATGTGATGACATTTTATTTTATTTTA
>NC_049995.1:7269503-7270375 GCF_000003815.2 Branchiostoma floridae
AGTCATGTCATGATCAGGTTGACCCTAGGCCATTTATATATTCTGCAAAACAGACTACTGTCGTGCTGAATCCCACGGGTAAGATTTCTCTGATCCTTAGTGCTGGCGTAAAGGCCTTGTGCGTACAGACAAACCTGTCTATAGTGGCCAATCAAGGGACTAAAGAAGTATGGCCATTATAGACAGGTGGCCACTATAGAGAAAATGTTGATCAATTGACAACAAGCAATAAGTTACACATCGCAAAAGGCAGTGTTTCTGTTCTATGGGACCAGAAATCATGTGGCCATGGCCGCTTTGGACAGGTGGCCGCCATAGATTTTGTAATGCTTAGGTCAATGGAAAAATCCAAGTGACCAACAAAAAGTGACCGCAATGGCCAGGTAGCTGCTATGCAAAGGTGGCCGCTAATGCAGGTTGAACTGTATAGAAATCATAGCAAAGATTTTATAAAAATGGTACATACTGCTTTCTCTTGAAAAGAATTTTGAAGTTTGCAGCACAAATAGTAGTTGCATGCACAAAGTTGTGTTCCTTTCAAATAGAGATGGGTTCTGCAAAGCACCTGTTGATGGAGCAGATAGAATCATTCTTAGGATTCTCATGACAGATATGAAAGGATCTAAAGAAAGGAGCCCACTACATTGGTAGTTAGTGACCTGTCATTTTTAAAGGAGGTCTCTGACAAACTAGGAAAGTGTCATTATCAGAGCAGGCAGTTAGCTGCAGTGAGCATTCTTTTTAAGGCCACACTAGTACTGTTTCTCAGACAAGTAAGGATCTAGCATGATGACAAGAAGACGGAAAACTGGGAGAAGAAAAAAAAACAACATTATACTTCAAGTTTATATTCAATTATTACATGAAACTCT
>NC_049995.1:7270475-7281528 GCF_000003815.2 Branchiostoma floridae
ACATGAGTCAAACCTTTATGTTGAATTTCATTTCACCACAGAGGTGATCCCCTTGAGTGTATTTGTGACACACTGACGCGGTACTCTCAAGACTGTGCTCATGCAAATCGAGTCGTCTCATGGAGAAGGCCAGACCTATGTCGTAAGTGGCAATTAATCTATTCAACATCTATTTGGCTTCATGTGAGACATTCAATATCTATTTGTTGGGCTTCATGCGGGAAATTCAATATCTATTTCTTGGGTTTCACACGGGATATTCAATATCTATTTGTTAGACACCATGTGGGATATTTGATATCTATTTGTTAGGTTTCATGCGGGATATTCAATATCTATTTGTTTGGTTTCATGTGGAATATTCATTATCTTTTTGTTAAGATTCATATGAGTATACGGTCAGGGCCATGTACAATACTCCTATATAATGATCTTACATCTTACATCTTCCCCAAGTTGGCCTTAGGGCATCGTCTTTTCCACTCTTCTCGATCTTGGAAGATCACCTCCTCCTTCTGTCTATCTAGTCTACCGAGTCCATGTCAATATCTCTGTATGTTGTCCCTCCATCTTTTTCTGGGTCTAAATAGGGGGCGCTTGCCCTTTGATTTGATCTGGGAATTCTTCCCTCATCCATTCTTTCTACATGCCCACACGCCCTCCTAATGATACAAGGTCTTAAAGGAGAAAACTTTAAGCTAAGAATGAAACCTGTGGTCCATAAATTCCTTGTCTTCTATCATAATTGCTTGTACATGCCACAAAAAATGTAATACTATATGATATTGCTCTATAGAGAAAGGCTCCCAGAGCTTGTTTTTGGCATGAGGAGCGTATTCTCTATCACTGGAATGTAAAGCTATATATAGAAAAAACATGTAGTACTACACTTATACCAAAGCCTAATCTGTATTATATATAACAAGGGGAATTTATTAGGTATCTTACTAAACCTGTTGCCTACATTAATGTAAAGCTCAAATCATGATTATTATTTTTTTGTCGTACAGCTAAATACTGCCCCAGCAATTTTGTATTCATGGAGTGTGGACCACAATGTCCGGCAACATGCAAAAACATATACAACGAAGAGACTGACTGCACTGGACACTGTTTGGACGGCTGCCACTGTCCTCCTGGTAAGAATTTTTCCCATTCTACATTGTACTTACAACAGTTACTGTACTAAAAGACATCCGTAAATAGTTTCATCAGGTTGGTAGATCAATTGTACAAAGTCTTTGTTTCACAACCTTCAATTCTTCAGTATACATATAACGTTTCGACGGCCACAGTCACAATAAATTAGGATTGCACTGACTCTATCTAGCTCATAAAGTACCAATAGAATTTGTTTCATTTTGTACTGATGAAGGCGACAAATTGTCGTCGAAATGTTTGCTGAAGAATTAAAGGAAGGTTATGAAACGATTTTGTTCTAACTACGATTTACATTTTGCTCAACTACAAATTTTAAATGTAATTTAAAATAGTAGAGTAAGGTACACTGTTGCTCTTGGGAATAATTTTCTTATGATCAGTATACACTACACTGAACAAGACTAACACAATGCTTCAGTCTTCTTCAAGTAAAACACAAGGCTTTAGTCTTCATATATTGAATCGACATGATTGCAGAAATTATATCATTATCATAGTTATTTTTTCATCACATTGATGTCACAAATTGTAGAGGTGACACCACACAGCAATAATACAAAGAAAATTGTATAATTATGTGACATCCTATTTGATGAGTTCTAACAGTCTAAGAGAAATAAAGAAATTAACACTGACATATTATAAAGGTTATCATACTCACAGACCCATAATGATAAATCCGTCAAGCTGTTTGAAAGATGATAAATCGGACTGATGTGACAACCCCTTTGTTACGAATGGTGATGTCAAGCTTATTCCATTTGGTAACTTACATGTACCATGGTACATGTATGTAGGACATAGCAAATGTAGATGTTTTACTTTCAGTATTCAAAGAACAGCTACACCATGGTGATGAATTGCTTCATACGTTGTAAACAAGATCGACTTTTTGACGACGCCTCAGGGGAGTCGTCAAGTGGTATATTATGCGTTCAGTCTGCAAAAATTCTAGGAATTGCACAGGAATTTTTCCACAGGAACGCTAGCACTCCACAGTATGCTGGGTATGCAAAACACCCCCCCACCCCAATCAGTTCCAGATGTATCTCTGGTATGCAATGGGGGAATGTAGGTCACACTTGCTCCCTGGAGGAATTTGTCCTTTGAAACTAGACAGGGAAACTCTACATAGTACATTTCTGCTGGCTGTAGGTTTATGTTACAGGTGGGCTAGTATATTGTGCCAGGGATAGTGCGACAGGGAAGTTCCAGTCTATTTCTGATTTGAGCTGTATTGTTGTTACCCTCAATCGTCGTCATGGCAATGATATTTTTATTGCCAGTCTTGTTGTCCTTTATTTTGGAGCTGGTATTATATACTTATCAGTCGGTATGTCCATCAGTATCTGTATCTATATAGCCGATATAACCACCCTTCGGCGTAACACACTAGCTTTGCAGGCACGTGGCGCGGCAGCAGCTGGTTGTATTACATTGAACAACCTGTGACAACTTTTGCACAATCTATCTGCAAGCGTTCTTTAAAACTATCCAGAAAAGATGCCCCTACTGCACATGTGCTTTGTTATAACAAATTCCACTCTACGATAGTGCTTGGAAAGTACGAATTTTTGAACGCGTCAATCCTAGCTTCACTTGGTAACTCTGGTACTTGATGGCATGACTGTTTCTTGTTGTTGTTTTCACCAGGCTTGTTCCGGGATGGTATGCAGTGTGTGCCCTACCACAATTGCAGCTGCAGCAGGCCTGGCCACTCAAAAAAGTATGCGCCAGGCGAGTCTTTCGACCTGGATTGCAACACCTGGTAAGTTACAGTATGGTGCAATTTTTTTCACAAGACAAGATTACATCCGAAGGCTGATTGCATACAAAGTAAAACAATTCAACAGTGGTATGCAGGAGCATATACTTAACAAAGACGGATAATGAAATATGTAGATAAAGCCAAATCAAGTTAACTTGTTGGTCCTGGGATTTTTCAGAAAAGAAATGAGGCGACAGGGTGGTAAAATTCTTTTAAGTTTTCAGCTTTAAAAAAATAATACTCCTACTACACAATACCTACACCTGCTTGATAATTATCAAAACATATGCCCTACTTGAATAAAAAAAAGTTCATTGCAATAATAAATGTACCCACATCACAAGGAGATTATAACGGTGCTTACACCTAGAAATTGTAGTGGAAATTGTTGAATGGCTTCATTTAATTTCATGATGAAAATTTTCTGGTGTTTTTTTCACTTTCGGAAAAATAGGAGCTGCTGAGATTCTACTAACCAATTAGTTATGCATAGGAGCTTCTGTGGAAGAGTATATTCTTATATGGGCCCGTGGCATATTGGGCAAGCTCCGTTTTGTCCTGTAATCAATTCACAATTATATTAGTTCCCTTTTGGGGATAAGTTACTGTTAAAATGTTCCATTTGGGGGCAGGGATGACTTGGAACAGTCCAATGTTGCGTGGGAATGGGTATGACTGAAATATGCTGTTTTTGCACCTGAGCAAATGTCGGCCTTTGTAGCAAACTCTATAACCGTACACAAAAATACAAACAAGCTTTCAATCAGTCCTCTGATTCTTGTTATATTAACCCAAAGCCTATGTTACACATCCAGACCGGAAGTATGACGTCAGCAAATAGTCCAGGTGCTTAGAAGTCGGTATCGGCCCCCGTCTTGGTTGAGGGGAGGTTGATGGGCTCTGATGTAGATGGCCCCTTTTCACACCCCTGATAATGGTTATGAAGTTTAAAATTGTATTAGGTACAATTCATAATGTTGATTACTGTTACAGATGAACTCACATTCGAGTTAAGGTATAAGTCCTGGTAATTTTTTTAAGGTTAGACATGTAGCTAATGAGAATCGCAACTAGCAGTTCCTTAAACAACTGGAATGATTTTGGTAACACGTGTTTAAGGAAGCCTCCATTATCCGTAGTCAGTGACACTGAGGAGATTTTGATCCTTACATTCAGTTCAAGGTTAGGGTAAAAAATCCTTCTTTTCAACATGTAATTACTAGTTGGCCTAAAACCTGCTAATGTTTCTAGGTGGTATTATATCATTTTGAATCTCCGTAAAACATTGTGTTTATTTGTTTCACCTTGGTTCCCCGAGTTGAAATTAAAATTTGTTCCCCGGTGGTGCTGTGACTTGTTCATTTCAAGATTAATTTTCTTAGACTATAGCCCTAGTGCAATGGTGGTGGTGATGATGATTATGACAGCTACCGTGATGATGATTATAATCATTGATTCATTCACGATCACAGTACGAGGCAGCAAAACAGACTTAGACCTATTAAAACAAAATCTAACCTAACACAATTCACTATATTGTTTAGGGGCCCATCCATATGGAACACTCTAAGTCTTTCCAACAGAAATTGTCAGTCGCTTTCCGTTTTCAAGAAAAGCATAAAAAACAACCTCATAGAGAAGCCAACTATCTGCTCCTGATTTATTTGTTCCCTTGCTTCTTGATTATATTATGTTCAGTTATTTTTAAGTATTATACCATGTACTTGGTGCCTGTTTGTTGCATCCCTTGCTTTGATTTTCTGTATTTGCTTTCATTCGGTATTTGCTAGCAGGTTAATTCTATGATTTTGACTTATTTCTTTATGATCTGTAGATCATGTTCAGTTTTGTCTGCTTCAGTTTTTTTACCTAGATTATTTGTTGCGTCATGATGATCACTGGGTTTCATTTGATTTATTTGATTTATTATGGTTTGATGTATGGTCTTCATATTCCTTTAATAGCATTATGATTTGTAAATTTTGAAGGGGGTAGAGGTTGTATAAGCCACACGGCTTTTTCTCTCCCCTTGCACGTTCTGTTGTTTTCTTTAATTTGCTGTATTTATGATTGTTTTTAAAGTGCAAAATAAAATCAATCAAATTCATTCATTCATTGATGCATTCATTCATCCAATCATTCATTCATTCGCTCATTCATTCATTCATTCATTCATTCACCCTTTACAGCTACTGTACAGGTGGCGAGTGGGAGTGTACAGATCACCTATGTCCAGGTAAGTCAGTACACAATTGTTCATTGCAAACATCCAATCAAAGACAAGTGCAAATTGTACTGACTATAGCTACATGCGTCCTCAGGGCTATAAATTAAATACCCTTTTGTATCAAAGAAAGGAATTCCAACCTGAAAGACTGTAGAAAGCTCATACATGTAGCTGTGCATTAGGTAGTCAAAAAATGGGTGACATGATGATGAAATAGTTAAATGGTTGCTGTAATGATTTATTTGGAAAACATTGCAAGCATTACAAGTAAATTACAACTTACAATAAATTACAAGCTCACTTAAGATCGTTAAACAGATAAGTAACAGATAAATATTCCTAAAAGTCTCAAAATCATCATGAAGAATATTCTAGGCTAAAGGGGAATTTAATGGGGTTACATGTGTTTGGATGTCTAGACCAGTCACTTGTTCAACAGCTTCATTGTTTGATCGTTGACTGTTTCTGTAGCCACGTGCATTTCTACTGGTGGCACACACATAACAAGCTTTGATGGCAGGCGATATGACTTCCACGGCCAGTGTGAGTATATCTTCGCCATGGACACCGGATGGGAACTTTTCCATGTTTTCGTGAAAAATACGGAATGCCAGACTGAGGGGGACACATGCATTGAGTAAGTGCTGCAAAGAAGTTACATACTTAACATGTTGTTCCTTTTTTATATTCATATTCCTAGACGTAGGAGTGGGTACCGGTACAAAAACCGTTATTTTCTTGTTGGACCAATCCAGAAAAAACGGACCTGAAAAGAAATCAGTGAACCGGATATGTTGGACCGATTCAAAAGTAAATAGATTGTACCCACCGTAAAACACTCTCGTGTTTTGGGGCTAACACAAAAGTAACAGGTCCATGAGAACAACAAGAGCAAAGTAGGGGAGAGTTGATTATAATTTTTACAGAAATTTCAAAAAGCCAATTGACTTCGGATACTCCATCAAACAGTCCTTTGTAGCAAAATGCACCATTGAGTGATTCCCCCTTCACAAGTTTTTACAGATAATCAGGTCCGGACTTGGACCGTACCTACACCAGAATTTTCTGTACTGGCACCCACCCCTACCTGGACATATATAGAGCTGATGTTGATTAAAAGGAAAATACAGCATAGCTACTAATCATGCTAATAGGCAGTTGACATGAAGCAAGATTTTCCTTTTACAATATTTTAGGCCGATAAGATAACTTCTGTAATCGTGGTGGATGGTTTTTGAGTTAGCATTTCAAATTAAAGTCTTAATTACATGTAATTGTCACTATTCCTTAACCAATTATGCTTTACCTTACAAGTAAATTGTAGAGGATTTTGATAGTACGTCTCTCTTTGCTACACCTTATGTTGTTCGTATTGTGTCTTTACGAAGGTCAGCAAAATTGGTCATTGGTGACCAGAATAACGGAGACATCATCACGTTTAGTCAAGGCTCCAGGGTCAATGTCGGTGGCATGTCTATTGAATTGCCTTATTGGAACAGTACGTACCTGTAGATCTGCACCACTTTGCATAAAGCTAAGGGCACAACCCACCATACGTGCAATTTGTCCGTACCAATTTTTTGGGAGGCCACGTCCATCACGTATTTCTGAAAACGTTCAGGCTGTACAGCGCAGGAGCGTCGTCCATACTGGCACGCACGGGGGCAAACCCGTAGATCGATGGCACACAATGTAGTTTTGACTGTACGTAAAGTTCTACGGCGTGTCTGCGTGGTCCAAATTACGTCGGATTCCCTACGAGTTCGTACGGAGGGGGTACTTATCACATACGGATCCCAAAAGACTGCCCACGTTTTGGCACGTAGACAGCACGTATTTGCACGTATGGCAGGTTGTGCCCTTAGCTTAAGGACTGCCCACGTTTTGGCACGTAGACAGCACGTATTTGCACGTATGGCAGGTTGTGCCCTTAGCTTAAGGCAGAATAGCTTAGTAAGCAAGATGATTAATTCATCATAATAGATTCAGGTATTTATAACTTACTGCATTTTATCAGGACTACTAAGAATAAGTCTGAAGACAAGTGCTTTACTTTGCAGGTACATGTTTGTATGTTTGTTTTAGGTGGTTGTAGAATTGTTTCATATTATGTAGACGGCATTGTCTACTCCACGTTTTAGCAAGCAAGGTCCATTCATGGTGTAGGAAGTTTGTTAATTTGCCTTCAAGTTTCTTTATAAAAAATATTGTTAACCTCAGTAATTGTCAGAAAAAATTGTTTTTAGCATTACAAAGCTTTGACTGTAATTCACGTTATGTAAAGAAAACGTTGTAAGGTCGGTAGTTTCAAAGATTAAGATATGAATATAGGGATTAGTGACATGTCTTATAATAGTGTGCACTTCTGTTTTCATCACATTCAAATGACATCTACTCGTGCTTGGTGCACAATATGAGCTGCAATCTTTTTTATGTTACAATTTAAAGAACCATATATCCGTACACAAAAGCGATTACTAACAGAAAGCGCTTACTAACAGGCTTTCAATCAGTTCTCTGATCCTTATCAAGTTGAAATGACCGAAAGCCTAAGTTACACATCCCGACCGGAAGTGTGACGTCAGCAAAGGGTCAAAGGTATATGCCCCCGTCTCGGTTGAGGGAAGGTTGTTGTGCTCTATTGTGTACGGATACATGGTTCTTAAAATTGTAACGTAATGTTGACTACCGTCAAAGAAGAACTTAGTACATTTATTTTTATTCACCAATCAACAACCTAATATAACGCTTATAACATTTCAGGCCTATACCACATTCGCTGGACTTCTAGTCGCTGGGTGCAGTTGAGGTCAGTTGTTGGTATCAAAATACTATGGGATGGAATTTCGACCCTGATGGTGGAGGTAGGATGAAATTACACAAACTTTTTTTTATTTATTAAAATTCACAGAATGAGATCTAAGAGGCGTGTGCAACAGGATAATACAGTCAAACCTGCCCAAGACGACCACATGGGGGACCGGGCAAAAGCGGTCGATTTGGCCAGGTGGTTGGTTAGAATAGTATTGACTCACAACATGCCAGATGTATACTTTAAATGGTTTCCATTGTGTTAAACATAACATCGTAATGGTAGTCAAAATCCAACGCAAACTGGCCAAATTTGGCACAAAATCGTTCTAGTTATCATTAAAAGTCGATGACACTTTAAGAATGGAAATGGCTTGGTCGTTATGGGCAGGGATTTGGTCCCAATTTTTGGCTCGCGTTGGCCAGGTGGTCGTTGTGAAAAAGTCGCTTAATGCTTATGTCAATGGGGAAACTTTTTGGGACCGAAAAAAGCGGTCATAATAGCCAGGTTGGCCCTAAGAAGAGGTGGTCGCTTGGGCAGGTTTGACTGTACATCGATCCTTTACAACTGGCCAACACCTCCAGCGCATAGTTGAGGTGTATTCAATGGTCTGAAAATGGACTTATTCAGGGAGGACTGAAGATGGACTTATTGCCTAAATTGGTGTAAAGGCCTTACTTTCGATAATAGTCCACCAAAAGCAATGTGGTTAATATTAAGAAGCCTTCTCCTTAAAAACTTGAATTTAAAACGTAACACTGAGTAAAACATGATTCAACATAAAGATGCAATATAGATAGAAATAAACATTTAACACAACATGTTCCTCACTGAGGAAGGAAGGTGGATGCCTTCCGAAACGTCTGAATAAAATTTTGATATTATCCAGAAGAAGAGTTTGAACCATCATCTATAGAGCAGTTTTAGTGTGAAAAATTGATGTGGATCCCTGTTAATTACATTTTGTATAAGATTTCTTTTTAAAAAATAAATTCTTATTCTGTGTGTAAAATACCAGTGCATCTAGGTACTGTTACCAATGTTAACTTTCTTTATAATATACAATCATTTACAATTCTCCATATGCTTCTTAATAGACATACAGATTTGAACAGTTTGACTATATCCATATAGATCTTTCTATATCAAACTAAGTCTTACAGATGTTGTGTTTTCCCAGCAGTATCAATTCATGCATTATTGTGTTGAAACTGCGTTGAACTCTTGCTTTCTTAATTACAACGTTTATCCATATTAAAACAGAAAACACTTTGCAGATTCTGTCTATAAAGGTTTCACGCTTGCACACTTCATATAAGATTGTTGTTGCTCACCTTGTTTTAACCTAGGTTGAACCTTCGTACATCGGTGCGACTCAAGGACTTTGTGGGATATATAACGGCAACCAAGCAGATGACTGCTACACACGAGGAGGCATGCCTATTGACAACATGGATGAATTTGGAAACAGCTGGAAGGCTAGTGCCTGTCCAGATGTACATACAGGGCTGACTCTCATCAGCCCATGCGACCTGGTGACACCACGAAGTAAGTCATGAATTGTCTCATTAGTACATAACTGTAGAAACAGACAGAAAAACATCATGACTCCTGGGATTCGAACCCGTTGCATCCAGGCCGCCAGATCACAAACCCAATACGCAAACCACAACGCCCAAAGCTCGGAGCTGTTGGCATGGTCAGTTTGGAAGCGCTTGAACCCCACTACTTCACCTTTTCACACTACTCCACCTTTTCTTTTCAAAATTCGTCCTCGAATCTCCAAGTTCAATATCCCTGTGTGGCACAGGGTCGGCATTGGAACCAGTGAAACAAGAAATGGGTAGAAACAGAAAAAGGGAAAAACACCCTGACTCACGGGATTCGAACCCGCACCGAACCCAGGCCGCCAGATCACAAACCCTCGCTTAAAATTGTTCCACTAACTGACTTTATTTAAGTCTCTGCGAAGCTCCAAAAATCTCCTGACCCAACAGCATGATTAGAACCCATGTAAACCTTGGACCTAAAAGAGGATTTATGTACACTGAAGATGGCCTTGTACTGTTATAGAGGAGGAGTTAGTCCGAGAGTTAGTCTACCCCATTTTTGCCATGTTTGGGAACTGTTGATGTTAGTTTTGGTGGACTATTGTCCAGAAAAAGGCCGTAACACCAATTTAGGCAGTACATGTAAGTCCATCTTCAGTCCTCCCCGAGTAAGTCAATTTTCAGACCATTGGACTTACTGTGGGTGAAAAGAGGACTATGGTCCTAATATTCGTCATTCATATAAGTCCAAGGTTAGCAAGAGAAAAAAATCTACAACTGGTTTACTTCCAGATAGGCTACAATGTACCCAGAAGGAAAGCAATTTGATTTCGACTTGCTTTCGCGTGTTTAACAACACTTGAAATGTGAAATATGCTGCAGCTATGTTGAAAATAACTGTCAATATGACTGAAGATTTTTTCACTCAAGAATATTTGTTCTGTTGCTGTCAAAACTCTATGATACATCCCTTTAAGGAAAGGGTTGCAGTCCTAAATAACGTTGTGCATGGGTAACGATTTAAGTATGTAGAATGTTATCAAGTGTAGAAGAACTTTCCAAGCATACAATAGATCCTCTTGATTCATATCTACATGGTGAACAACTCCAGAGGTTGCAGTCAAGGAATTATATTTAGAGTTTCAGAATAAAGTGAATAATTATTATCTTAATCTTAATTAATTAGCTAAAATGTACTATATTGTTTCTTTTTCTGCAGCTGGCCAAGCAAACAGACTGTGTGCCGTTATAAAAAGCAGTGTCTTTGCGAATTGTCATCCTGAGGTGGACCCTGACTTCTACTTTGAAAAGTGCAGAGATGACACCTGTAGATGTGAAAGAGGGCTAAGTTGCACCTGCGAATCTGTTGCCCACTATGCCTACTTGTGTAAGAAGTGCGGCCACATCAATAGCTGGATAGATGCTCCAGAACTCGAAGGCGCTTGCAGTAAGTACATGGCAATCATAAGATGATAATAAAAATAGTGATTATAATGATTATAGTAGGGGTAGTAATAGCAGTAGTAGTATTAGTT
>NC_049995.1:7281849-7292124 GCF_000003815.2 Branchiostoma floridae
AGTACATGACAATCCTAATGATGGTTATAGTCATTAAAATAATAATAGTAGCAGAAGTAGAGTAGTGGTGATAGTAGAGTAGTAGTTTGATTATAGTCATTAAAATAATAATAGTAGCAGAAGTAGAGTAGTGGTGATAGTAGAGTAGTAGTTTTTGTAGTATTAGCAACATTAGTAGTAATGATAGAATAATAATACAAATAATGATAAGTGAACCTCCAGGTAAATTGATTTAAGTACTGGACAAAAATAAAAATAGAGGCATTGTATGTGTACATTGAAAGGTTAATCTTGAATTAATAAAACTTTTGCATGCAGCATTTTTTATCATTATTATTGATTGTTCTTGAAAGAAGCTTATTGAATTAGAAACTGGACTAGATGGTCCGGAACTCCTCGCAGCGATGAATGACAGACTGTACTGGACATCAAACTTCTCTTGCTGCACCTCATAGAGGATGACTAATGATGATGATGATGATTTATTGTTCTGGGTTCTTCTGTTGCTAGGTGTGACCTGTCCACCTGGGAAAGTTTACCAGGAATGTGGAAGTTCCTGCGGCCGCACGTGCAGAGAACTCGCCGAAGAAGACCACCTGTGTGACGATCAATGTGTCGACGGCTGCAACTGTCCTCCAGGCCAATACGAAACCCCGGAGGGTACATGTGTGTTCAAGCGAGACTGCCCTTGCTACTTCGAGGGACGGTGGATGCTAGCGGGTGCACAGTATCAGCCTCTCGGATCAATGAAAGATTGGTATTTAACACCTTTTATTCTCATTTTCAGTGTACTATATGATATGAAATTTCAGTCTTGATTAACTGCTGAAATCAAACAAACCAAACTTGATAAGCTATCAGACACAAGGCGTGGATTCATTTATTTCTTGTTGAAGACTTCAAGTTGAAATCAGATGTCATGAATCAATCTTGGCAGTTAGTTAAGATGTCCCAAGCTTCATGCTCAATTTGATACATGAGTATTAAAATTTTAACTTTTAACTGAACAACATATTCTCTGCTGGTTTGTTCAACAGCCAGTGCTACAACGGCGAAGTGATGTGTACCAGTCCTGGGGGTGAACCAGGTGAGAGATTTTAATGTAACCTTAGTCCTTAGATACCCTGTTTTTTTTTAAACTTACAACGGATATAGGTTACCCCTCGGATAAGATGAACTTAGTCTTATATATTAGTGTTATATCATTTTATTGTAATTCTTGCCTGTGGGCTAATTGCAGGTGACAAGAAAGAGTACATTTTCTGACAAGAATAAGAGTGTCTACTCTAGTCTAAAAGCTAACTCTAGATTCTGGGCTATTGGGTTCGACTTCTTTTTTAGAGATAGTGGAAGATGAAAGATCCAACCTTTTCTATTATGTGTGGGTTTTGTGATGTTAGAAGGCGAATTGTAGTTTCCTTCTGTCGGTCAGAGTGGAGAAATTTGGGTGGGATTTGGTGGCCTCTTCAAACAGCTCTTTTCTTTCAACAGTTATACTCTATTACTGTGATCCGGTTTAATAGCATACACAGTGGAGAGGGCACTCACTTAGCACCTTGCAATAGACATTCGGAGGTCATGGTCTTTTGTATAAGGGCAGACTAGGCCATACTAAAGACTTCAAAATTGTTACAAACTACTTTTTCTGCTGGGAGCATTCAACATTTATGGGAAGGATCCGGAGGTGTGTGTACATGTATTAGTAATTATGTTTAAATGGTGTTCATTGGAGAACATGTTGAATGCATGCAATACAATTATCTGCACTCACACACAGTGGGCTTGTTAAGAACTTTTAAGAGCAACCACGAGGTGGATGGGTGGGTGAAACTTGATGGAGGAGCTATGGTACAACCCCTCATGATCCACCAGTGACACATACAAAGAGTGATGAGAGTTTACAGGTCGTGGGTCAAAGTTCGGCAGCTAATTAACTATTTTGAGCGTGCGCACAAAATTTTTGCTTTTTAACTATTTTTTGCTTTTCAATTTTCTTTGCAGAAAGTTGTCCCGAGGGTCAGAATTACATTGACTGTAGCGCACCGGAGCACGCCAACACCCAGGGTGCAGCCTGCCAGTCGACTTGTGAGACGCTGGGCCAGGAATCACTCTGCTTTGCAACAACATGTGTCTCAGGTTTGCCCTTCCTTTTATTTCTGTAAACTTTTTTTCCACATTTTATTCACAAATCATAAATTACAGAACATTGATAGCAATTTAAACACTTGTATCACTATATAACATAAGACAAAATAAACACGAGTAAAACATTTCAAAATATTTACACTAGCATTTCCTTAGTAACCATCTTACACAATAGTCTACCTCAATCATCTAGGCACATACTATAGGCAATTCTATAAACTAGAACCCATTTTATATATTGTTGCAGGGGCCCTTTCTGACACATATTTCTGTAACATTTCTTTTATTGAAATATTGAATAATCTTTATTGCAAGTTCATGCCTGAGGGCTAATTGCAAACAAAGTAAAGCAGTGGTATACATATCTATTTAGTAGAAGAAAAAAGAGATCTATAGAGAAATCAAAAGGAAAATAACGGCTTGACTTCTTTTCCGCATGCAGTGGGAGATGAATTGTCATTTAATTTTCATATATCAAGGGGTTGGACGACTTAAGCAAGAATATTCTTTCTTCTTGGTCGGTAATTATAAAGTGAGAAAAGAAAATGGTAAAGTTTTGTAGATTTTAAGGAAAAGTTTGATTCTTTCGGAAGGACTGCCCCACCGAGCCACGCGGGGGTTGTGCTTGAATGTGTTTAAAAACAGTCCCCTTTTTTTCCCATTGGGATGTAAGCCTAACAAGCTGTCATGTGACAACCTTTCCTCCAGGATGCGTCTGCCCGGGGAACCTAGTGAAGGATGGCGACAGATGTGTAGAACCGGAAAACTGCCGGTGTCGCTACGGAGGCCACTGGTATGAGAGGGATGACTTTGTGATCAAGGAATGCAACACCTGGTAAGTCATTCAATCTCTCCCTGTCAGGGTATAAGTTTGAGATTTACCCACCAAGCAAGATACTCAGCATGTTACCATTCACCTCTTGCTCAAGAGAATCATCCCTTTCCTATATATAGTCACATATTATGGGTTCAGCATTGTCACTTTAAAGTCATGACAGGCGCATACTCTGCAGTATTTCAAGTTATAGGGACAAAACCAATGAAGATGGCCTACATATACTATAGCATAATTCAATGGTGACAAACTAGCCTCGTTTTGGTGCAATGACCCCGGATGACCAAGGAAATCCAAAATGAGGCATATTCCACTGACGTTCCCAATTCTACTGACATACTTTGATAAAATTTAAAAGAATGAACACCTTGTTACATGGTTTGACAGTTTGACTCATTTTGTGGCCATTGTCTTTTTCAGTTATTGCAATGGAGGAATGTGGAACTGCACATTTAAGCAGTGTGATGGCACCTGCACGATCTACGGAGACCCCCACTACTTTACCTTTGATGGAATAAGATTCAGGTTCCAGGGAGACTGTGGCTATGTGTTAGCTACGGTAAGGAAAAAGAGAGATAACACTAATTCACCTTTTTTCGTTGGGTAACCTATATCCGTTGCTTTTGAATGCAGGATACGTAGACACATCAAGTCGACAGGTGATAATTTTAAACTGCAATATCCTGAAAATATTGCAATTTGAAAGTAACGTCCGTCGACGTGATATCCCAAAATACCTTGTTTTTAAAAACAACGGATATAGGTAACTCAACGGATAAAGGTGAACTAGCGTTATATCAAAGTTATAAGGGTTATTCATTCTATGAACAAGGTCAATGGAGTTCATAAAAGAACTTAGAGGGGTATGTCCCTAATATGATAGTCACTGTGTTAATTCCAGTGTTGAATGTAAAGCGTTAGCATTTTTCTATAAATTTTCTACCAATTTAACACAGATGAAACTTTCATGCTAAAATATCAAAGTAAAAATTCATGAAAATAAATTTCACTTCCTGATTTATCCTCAATTAAATTCTGACACTGCAAATCACCTGCAGTCCCATAAAAAGCTGCCATAGGGGGGCTCAAAATTATATCAGTTTGTTGGAAGAGCAAGTGCTATCTACCATCTAAAAATCATGACCATCCCTTATTCAGGACGCAATCTACAACATATATGTACATGACTGTATAATTATGTGATTTGGAAAGAGGAGATAAATAGTATTCAGATAAATTTGCTAATAAGAGATTGTTTGCATATTGTTTGTTTTGTAATGAGACAAATTACGTCATATAACAAAATGTTTTCATTCTTCTTAGGCAGGCAGTTACTTCAAATTCATAAGTGCCAGACGCGTTGATCAGAATTGCACCAATTTAAAGAAAAGTATCATGCTTCGGTTCAAGAAAATATGCCACTGATTTGAGAGAGAATTTCTTTAGATATATGGGATTTTGCAAACTAACAGGTGCCTGGCATGTTGTTCAGAATGGCATCATTAAAAGAAAAAGTCTTCATTCTATAACATGATGATTTTGTAAAAACATATAATTAACTTTAGATATTCATGTATGTAAGATTTTGCTAAGCTTTTACCCTCATCATCGATCATCATCATCCTCTCTGCATGTATATTTCAGGATCACTGCCATAACCAAACGGGCCGGTTCAGGGTGGTTGCTGAGAATGTTCCTTGTGGCACCACCGGCGCAACCTGTGCCAAGTCTATCACCATCACCCTCCAGCTCTTGGAGATCATCCTGGAACCAGACAAAGAACCGTTCACCCGAGCCGTGGCAGGCTCCCTGTATGGATTCACACAATTTAAGTGAGTAATTGCGCTGTTGTTCCTGAAAATAATTTCATCAGGTTGGTAAAATCTATGTATAGTATATAGGAAAAATATAGAGAGAATTATAGGAGAAATATAGGAGAATTCTTTTTCACAACCAGTAGGTAGTTACTTGGCTTACATTTCGATGTCTCTCAGACACCGTTTTTAGAGCTTCTGACTGGAGTTCTGCTTCTTGCCGCTATACGTAGCCAATGTAGGTGGCGCTTTTGTGGCTAGAAAACAATCCCAAATGCGGCGAAGCTTGTAACCCCCTCGTCCCGGTTCATCACTGGGGTTGACTTTCTTATTCCTTATTTAACAGATTAGAATACAAGCAAACAACATGGCACAAACTTAGCAAACAGTCATTCACAAAAAGACTATAACAGTTACTAACAATCAAGTACATGTATATACTATTAGGCGTAATAACCTAAGACATACAAAGAAGTCAAAATAACAAAATCGATGGTAATATACACGTGTTCCACAACCATAATCTTTGTGGTGCACATGCATATTATTATTATATAAGATGTTACAAGAAATCCCAGTCATACATGGTTTGAACATTACAGAATGCCACCATGATACCGTAATGATTTAAAATTTTCAATCTTCAAGTCAAAATGTTCTTTTACTCATCCACAGAAATTAAATTTTTGTGTATATGTCAAGTTGAACATAAATCATAGAGCAGCTATATAATTATACTTAGTTGAACAAGGTACTAAATAGGGATTTCTTCAAGTTTCTAGGCCACATTTTTCTGTTCGCACAATAAACAGTGATATTGTGTCACATTGCTATTATTACCAGCTGTAGTGAAATATGCTTTGAATATCTGTTGTCAAATTGTGCAATGTTTTTCTAATTTTGGACTGCTCTCCTTGGATTTTTGTTAATGTTCTAAGCACTGGAAATGTGTTCCAAAAGATATGTCAACCAGCATTAGATATCTTTGCACAGGGTGTGCTGAATTTGATTATTTTCGCTTCCTTAAGCTTTTTCAGCTCTGTTGTAAAACAATATATAATGCAATGTAGTAGGCTGGTACCATGCATGTGATTGAATTCCACTTTGCTATGACCTGTCCCACCTACAGTAAAGAGAGAGGAGCAGCTTAAGAATATCAGAACCAAAACACACATCTCTCTTACTGGTACATAGAACAATATTTTCCATACACTGCTATCATGTGCAACTCATATGTCCGCCTACGTAGGTCAATTTATTCATACTTTATTCCAAATGCGAGACCAGATCACTCATGCATGACTGTGCTGTTATTCATAATATTGTGTTGTCCTGTATGTAGCCCCATAGTACCATTGGCTATATACTATAGCTAAGTAGTTGTTATTGGTTGCCACACATTGTGCATTGTGTGATCGTTGAGCATTAAATTGATTGATTGATTCATTCATTCACTCATTCATTCATGTAAAATGTCTCTCTCACCACAGCTGGAGAATCTTTTCCATCGGTTTCTTCACCATTGTGCAGGTGGATATTGGTCTTACAATCATCTGGGATAGGGGGACAAGAATCAGGATCAAGCTGTCACCCCACCACCAGTGCGTTATTCTTCTTTCTACAGTTTCTATTACAGTAGAAGCCGTTTAATCGCACAGCCCATTTGCCAGCGTATTTGAAGCAATTATCCGGATGGTGCAATAATGCGGAGTTATCCAGCAGGACCACACCGGTTTGGGACTTTGGCATTCCGTACAATTAACAGAAGTGTGCGGTTATCCGTTGTGCAATTAACTGGCTTCTACTGTATTTGGGTTTGATGGAATAAGATATGATTTATACTTCATATATTGTTTGGAGGGGACATAAAGTCTTTTGCCCCACCTAGGAGGCCTAGCGAAACCTTTAAGGTAGTAGGCATGATACATCAATGAAGGTTGAAGACATCCAGGTAATAAGATACGCCAAAAAGCAGTTACTCACAACAACTGGATATGATTCTGGAAACTCCAAGTATAATTTTCCAAAATCATATCCAGTTGCTTGAGTAACTGCTTTTTAATTCGGCGTAATATGCATTATAACATTATTTTTTTTCCATTGAGTGAGATCTTGATATACTCGTTACTTTTTACAGTCATGACATCAAGCAATGGTCAACATGGAAAAAATGGAAATGATAAAAATTCTATTGCTGGAAGTGATTTATTAGATAAACAGTAACTGTTGAATTTTGGCAAGTAAATTTCTTTATGTGCTTGCCCAATAAGTGACAAGTGAACTTTAAAAAACTCGTCCAACCCTGACTAGCCTTGGACATTTTCTCCATACAGGGGAAAAGTATGCGGGATGTGTGGTAACTTTAACAACAACCCCAATGATGACTTCACAACTCGCAACCAAGACCCGGTTTCCACTGGCTACCACTTTGGCAACAGCTGGAAAATATCGTCGGTAAGTTTACAATTGGTCATTTGATCAAATGTGTGGCAGAGTGCCATGCATATGTCTTTGTATTTCGTTAGATTGGTCATCACTCAATTGCCAGTCCAGTGTCTTGCAAATTTCTCAGTGAAGGCTCTTAGAATTTGAAGCTTGAACACAATTATATTACAGCTTCTTACGTTAAATATGACATTTAAACATCCGGGTAAACAATATTTACTAGTGATGCTGAAAAGGGTGATGGATATTACTCAAAACGTCCGGAAATAAATGTATGTTTTTTATCCAGTTGTACAATGTAGAAATTGAATTGCATTTCATATTACCATGTTTCTTCACTATTGTGGCCACTTTCACCAACCTTCTTCAGAGTAAAAGTAACTGGCATCTTGGTGGAAAAATTGACAGCAGTTGAAGCCATTCTGTAAAAGCCCTCCTCCACTTAATTACATATATCAAAATAAACAACATCAATTGAGAACTATCAACAGTCAATCTGAAGTGTTAATGAATGAGCAAAGACTTAAACCTTTCCATTTTTATGTTTTGTTACTCAGGCTTGTCCAGACCAAACAAAGGTCATTTCTCCATGTGAGCGCAACCCTCATCGTGAACCTTGGGCTCGGCGGCACTGCAGTATCATTGTGAACGAGGAGCTCTTTGGCAGCTGCCATAGTGTGGTAAGGCATCTAAATGTTGTTGATAAGCTGTTTTAAACTCATCATTGCAATTGGCTATGCCTGTCAGGGTCAGTAGTAATTAACACTGAAGAAGCATATCATTGTTATTACTATTATCATTACTATTATCATATTAAGTTATCTTGAGTTGTTTGTATTGTAAATAGTTGACCTTTGATTTCATTTTAATCAGTTTGTGTAATTTTGTGTTATTTTATGTTGGGGTTCCCCCGGCCCCCCAGGAGGCATTGAAAAACGCCAGTAGGCGATATACTTTCCTGGCTAAATGAATAAACTGAAACTAAAACTGAATTGAAATTGATTTGAAGTTGACCAGTGACTTAGGGAGTTCTGAAGAAGAGGAGCAAGGGGCCAGTCCCTTGCCTAAGCACTATATAATGTTCATCTGATTTTGTTATGATATGAAAATTTTATTGTCCTTTTTGTCTTACAATTCCATGTATATGTGTACTACATTTACCTGTATTTTTATAGGTCAACCCCAAGCCATACTACGATGCTTGTGTTTATGACACATGCGGATGTGACAGCGGTGGTGATTGCGAATGCTTCTGCACAGCTGTTGCTGCATTTGCTGACAAATGTAGTACGTACGGCTTCCACGTGCGCTGGAGAACTCAAGAAATATGTCGTAAGTATATTTTAAGAATTCCAGTCACCATGAACATTAGAGATGTAATCTCTTCTAGCAAAATAGCTGTATTACAGTGCATGAAGGACTTTCTGTTCCTTTCTAAATGTTGGGGTGTGTGCAATAGGAGAAGGACGTTAAGAAATCATTATACATTACTCAAAACATACATGTGTGTAATGCAATGACTCAAAACTTGACTTTCCTGTGACCTGTCAATTGGAACCTTTTAACATCAAGTATAATTATCAAGTATGGTGTACAGCCATGAAAATGTAGATATAATATTGTATGTATTGTAGGTATGTATGTACTATATTGTCATCTTCATTACACAGCTTGAAACAGTAGTTAGAGTCAGACATGATTTGTTTGACAACTGTCGAACATGCCCTCAATATAATGCTAGTTCACCTTTATCCACAGGGTAACCTATATTCGTTGTGTTTACACACGCGGTATTAAAGTGTGGACGGACGGTGAATCAAGTTGTAATATGTTCAACCGACAGTTTTAAACTGCCGTCTGTCGACTTGATATCCCTAAATACTTCTTTTGAAAGCAACGGATACAGGTTACCCTGTGGATAAAGGTAAACTAGCGTTACATGCAAGTTGACGAATTCAGACTCAGAATGAAATCCACCCAAAACAGCTACACAGTGTGAGGACCTGAACGTAGACGATGAGTGTGAGTGGCACTATGACCCATGTGGGACAGCCTGCCCGCCGACGTGTGAGGACCCATGGCCTGGTCACTGTGACCTCGGCTGCTTTGAAGGATGTCATCCACGGTGTCAGCCCGGAGAAGTGCTATTTGGTCACAGGTAACTTGGAGTAAATTTCTGATCTCTTTCTCTGTATATATACATATCAAAGCCACATATTGACACAGAGCACTGGGAGGACCTCCATGTAAATGACAGATCCAGCTGGAGATGCACACTCACCACTACCCGCACAAGCTGATCCTGCAAAAAGAACTTTGTAACAGACCCAAGTCAGCTTACAGATGTGCCCTGTATGGCGCCATGGCAGGGACTGTCATTCTCGTGTAGGACTATTTAGCCACAGTCGACGCTGTAGGGCTGATATCAAACTAGGATTTTACCATGGTCAATATTTACCGAAGGCGGCCATATTTGCATAGTCCTCCCAGTGCTCTGTGTCAATATGTGGCTTTGATATCTGATCTATGGCATTCTTATCGTAATCATTATGTATATCAAAACAAACCTACATCACAAAGAGAGGAGAAACCATGTAGTTTCAGAACCCAATTTCTTTTAGATTAGTATTAAAAGTCCTGCTTACAACTTTCCTATCTGTCTGACTGATAAGGCAAGGATAAACACTATCATATATAATTAGAAATAGACTATAGGTTACCTCCAAGTAGTGTCTTTTTACCTTCCCATCATGCAATGTGTGCATACATTAATATCACTAGCCAGGGAATTGTGCCATGTAATATCATTGTGCCCAAACTTCACCAAACAGCAGTGTTTTCTGAAAATACTATTGATTGATGATATTATACTACTTGTGCATCAGAAAAACACAAATGCACCAAAAAGCACCCATGGAAAAGTAAAGAAAATGATGTTTGTTGTATTGTTTTTGTAAGAATTATTGACAAATATAATTTTCTTTACTTTCCAATGGGTGCTTTTCTGAAAATACTATTGATTGATGATATTATACT